>NC_056731.1:691781688-692029188 GCF_019279795.1 Protopterus annectens | reverse complement strand
CTCCACACAGGCTCTGACTGTCAAACACACACACACACACACACACCTGCCATGTCTTGGAATAGAACCCTACCTAATTAGTGCATCATACTACAGCATTACGCAGTTACAGCATGCGCTTCAGAGATTACTGGGTTACAGCAGTCCCAGAGGTGTATTTTTAGGTGGGTGACATCAGCAGGATTGCCAACGGTGGTTATGTGAATTGTAAAGAGTGTGCATCCTCTAAAAGGCATTGCTACTTTCTCAGGCAGACAGACACACACACACACACAGTTTGCCTCTTTTGGAATAGAACCCCTATCTAACTAGTTTATCACACTACAGCAATAAGCAGTTACAGCACGCACTACGGAAAATACTGGGTTACAGCAGTCCCAGAGGTGTATTTCTAGGTGGGTGACATCAGTAGGATTGCCAAAGGAGGGTATGTGAATTGTAAAGAGTGTGCATACTCTAAAAGCATAGTTTCTTTCACAGGCAGGCATATAGGCAGACAGACACACACAGTTGACCTATCTGGGATTAAAACACCTACCAAACTAGTTTAATACACTACAGCACGTGCCATGGAGATTACTGGGTTACAACAGTCCCAGAGGTGTATTTGTAGGTGGGTGACATCAGCATGATTGCCAAAGAAGGGCATTTTAAGTGTACTGCAAGTTGTACATGTCTGTTACCTACTGCTAACTGTCATGATAACACATTTACACCTGCTTATAACTGCCTTTTGCAGTCCTAATTGACAATATCAACAAGGCTTGCAGGTCTTGAACCCTGGACCATGCACACTGCGGTCACTGGACATACCATTAAGCCATCTGGGTTGTATACATGTTGCATGGAGTCTATAATGCACATCTTACTACAGGTATTCCACAGTACTGAAAACAAATGGGACAGTCACTTTGTGTACATATGTACAGTACCCTTGAATGTACTATACTCTGTGAAACAACAAAGACAAGTCTACGTCTGTACAACTGTCATAACTACACATATATATATATATATATATATATATATATATATATATATATATATATATATGTATATATATATATATGTGTGCACCTACTGGTTGTGTACACACACATATATATATATGCATATACACAGACACAGCCATATATATATATATATATATATATATATATATATATATATATATATATATACACACACACGTCTGAACACTCTTTGTGGCACAGAAGGGTTCCAAAGGAACTGACATGTACACAAAACAGAGGCATCTCTTGTGTTATAACATTTAAATCTTAAGCAATTCACCAGAGAAGGGATTGTTGTTGTGTATGTGGAGTTTGGGGTGGAGAATGATGGCTAATGTAATCTACCCAGGAGATTGTGGAGTTAGGGTGGGGGAATGATGGGTATGGACTTACACCCCAGCGACCACTTCTCTGTCACTGCTCAACAGTGGCACAGGAAAATAACATACCCAACTGTAGTCATGCTTGACTGTGTATTCTTTACCATTCCTAACTATGTAATACGTTGTAGACACCAGTCACCACAGATGGCTAACATGGTATGCTAAAAGACATTACACATGTGTATGCCTGGCTACAGGGTAGTCACACACACAAACACGCACACACTTGCCAGTATTGTGCATACACGTCTTGCCTATGTAAAGGTAACTAGTACAGTGGTATGCAGTTGGGGTATGTGCCACAGAACACATACAATTACACTTACTCTGATTCCACTTCTGAGCTGAGTGACATCACAGGACCGATTACTTGCAGTGGGGAGGGGGGGGAGAGAGAGATTTAGCAGTTGACAAAGATAAAGGCCAGTGCAAAAAGAGGTATCTGTTTGGAATACAGCAAGCCCCGCTGTCATGACAGGATGCAGACACAATTACACACACACAATCACACTCACCCATTTGCTGACACACACACTCAGGCATTTGTTGAAACACACACACACAAACAGTTGCCTGTGGTGGGATCAGAACTCCTGCTTATCTACAGATCACTATTACAGTACTATGCAGTTATGAGACACGCCACAGAGATTACACATTCCAAGGCAGTCAGACTGCCCTTCTAAGATTAAGAACAACAACAGGGAGACTGACAGTCACGAAGTACATAGCTGTAAACCTGTGTGTTTAAAGTAGGTGTCCATTACAAAGGAATCAAAAAGCAGAAAGCCCATTAGCTTTACATTTTGGTGAATATCACAATGGCTTAAGTGATAGTTTGCAGGCTACTATCTTACAACAAATAGCTATTACTGAAGTAAATGGCCATATGGTTGAAAAGTCACTATTGAGAAAAGAAACAATTTTTATTATAAAATATGGCACTTTGTTGCCAAATGGATTGAATACAGAGTGCTGCTGGAAAAGTGTGATGTGATTAATTAATTGTATAATTGTATAATTAATTTTAATTGTTTTAATTGATGTAAGTATATAAAGTGTTTTACAATTGTGAAGGTTTACTCCTTGAAGGCTTACTGTGGCCAAGGCGCTAGAGAGAGAACAAACTTTTTTGTCTGTTTCATCAAGAGAGCTAATAAATCTACTTAATTTTACTGGTCTTGTGGTTTTCATCCATTACAACCTGTATGCACAAACAAGACACATCATCTGCAGGTAGGCCTGAGAGGTATAGTTGTAGCACAACAGGAACCTGAACTGGAGTATGGCCATCTGTGGAATGGACAACTACTATCACTATACAGGGTTACAGTGGGCATGCTCATACACTTAGTAGCACAGGGCCGTTTAGGATGCACTATGACTACAACTACACAAGGTTATACTAGGCATGCTCATACACTTAGTAACAAAATGCTTGTTGGATACACTGACTCAAATTACACAAGGTGGCAGTGGGTAGACTCATACACTTAGTAGCACAGGGCTGTTTGGGATGCACTCCGTTTCTAACCACAGAAATCCACAGTGTGCATGTTCATACACTTACATGTACAGAACATGTTGGCATGGACTCCTATTGTAAACACACATGTTTACAGCTATGTACATCTTACCTGTCAGTATATATGCACATCATACTGGTTTGCTACCTGATACCTGTATGTGGCCCATAAATTATGTATCTGTGTCTGCGCTGTGTGATACACATGCACACATGTACATGAATTACTGACATATATATATATATATATATATATATATATATATATATATATATATATATATATATGTTAAGTATACACATTCATGCATGTGTGGACGTGACAGACAATAGGTTACCTGGGTCACACAGGCGGATGTTACCTACAGCATATGTCACACACTTTGCTGCCCTGAAAGGCATACATTGATAGCAGGTTGTGTACAGTGGCATTATGTGTGGAACAGTGGCATATGCAAGCATAATGTGTGAGCCACATTGTGTAATGGTACTAAGGTGCAGGTGTCAAGATGACCTCTCCCGGCTGTGTTAGTAGTTGCCATTATTAGCAGGACTGCTACCTTAAGTATATCTCACATTGGTCATATACACAATTTCTGCTGCTGTCCGTCACCTTACATGAGGCATTTGCTACCAAGCACATTACTGCCACTCACAGTGATGTCATGGTATGAGCAGCAACTGCTAGACCAAAATAATGAGCCAATGTCCTGCTGTTATTATGAGGTTGTCCAGTGTCTGTCATTCCAGGCTGTCATGACTGAATGACAAGCCTTCAACACAGAGCACATGCATCCATGTTTCACCTGTGTGTGGATAATACCTAGGTCACATTTACCCATATAGCCGCATTCCAAGGCAAATGTCCTACTCCCAGAAGTAACACCCTGACACCTACAAGACAATTGCATTGGATGCTTATGCTAACCAGTGCTAGATGTGTGGCTTTAGTAATCAATTTGCTCAATGTAGAACCTACAATGGGGAATACTGACATCTGTGCAGTGAGGAACACCTGGCTGAAGGCTCTGTAGTGCACAATTGCACTACCACCATATAACTCAGATCCAGACATGTGGGCCATAACAGTGGTATGGACCATTCCAGGTGGTGGTGTACACATATTCATAAAGGCTACTCACATGTAAAGACCACTACTCTGACATAACGTATCACAGATGAGGCAAGTACAAGTGACAGTGGCAAATACTGCATTCTAGGCTGTATCCTCATATACATCCATCACCTTGTCCCCAGACTACCAACACACATTCATATGTGGTATGACACAGTATGGTAGACCACCAGATAACCCTCGATTGGTGGACTGTACCTAGGCCTACATCACCTGTGCAAAGTACCCATGTACAGACACAGCTGCATAACGTGTTATGCAATGCAATAATACCACTGTTTGTAACCAACTCAGTTGTACACATACCAGGGTCCCTCAGATATTGTCAGCATTAACAGGGTCGACTGTTGCTGTACACCAGTAAACAACACCCTCATGGTTGGATATGACCTAACTGTACCTGCCCTGGATATGTACATCCCACACTCATACAACATAAATGACATCACTATAGCTTTCATTATCCTTTCTAAATACAGGTGGCTACAGTCATTACACACATGCACATGGCAGATAGCATGCTAACAGTACATAAGTTTTGATACCTAAGTTAACAGAGGTAATATTCCCTCTCTACTGGTCACCCATGACACCTATCATATTATACAACACCCCATGTGGCATGTATGTCATTAGACATGTCCACCTAATGCAATGCCTACAAACATACCCAAATAACAGGACCATAGGACCTACACAAGGCCTGTATTGACAGACTCAGGGAAATCCAGCTCTGCTCTGTGTGTTCCTGAGTTGTCACAGGTGATAGGTTCATGACATGTGCAGCCATCTGTGGCCACAGCTCCTACATATACCCCATGTCAACAATTGCAAGCCATGCATGCTGTGTCCTGTCTGGACATTCGCCTTAGCACCACAATAGCCAGTACATACATGGGTGAGATGTTTACAAGCCACAGACCTCACACATGCTTGAATGAGTGTACTGCCTAGCTCTAACAGAGCACATTGCTGGTACCCTTTCAGTAAACATGAGGTGTGTGTGGTAAATATGATGTGCTCACTGTTGACCTTTACAGTGCCCTGGCTTCACCAGGGCACTGTCAAGTAACAGTTTGTAGGACCATGACATGGAATAATGTTGTGTGTGTCTTGCTGATATGTGCTGTACTCGGTGAAGGTGGTGGTGTCCTACCAGTACATGAATACAACATCCCTTATGGTGTAATGCTCGGCTATGTTTCACACATGGTGAGGGAAAGGTGTGGAATGTATCCTCTTGACCTGCTAGTGCACTTACTGATGTAGACCGCATATGTGCACATGTATTGATGTTTTGTGTAGATTCCATGTGTGTGCAGTGTCTGATGTCTGAAGGTGACTATTATCTTAGTACATCATGCTGTTGCAATACAGCCTCAACATTGCTAACTGTATATGGTGATATGCTCTAAGTACAGTAAGCCATACATGAGGTATGGAGAGATGTTTGGATATCACTGCTAAGTGGTGGGGCTTCTTTGCAGATGAATGATTACTGAGGACAGCTCACTGATGTGTTACAACCAGTCCTACAATAACCTGTGTAACTGCTAAGGTCAGGTTTTGTTAATTGAAGTGGAAGACAGACAATGTAGAATGCTGTAAGGGTGACACTGAAGGCAAACCTCATGACACCTGTAACAGTAATACCTCCCCTGTGCATATATTCTGCATATATCAGCACAGTTGGCAAAGGAAAGAGTCAGTAAGCATTGTACCGGATGCGATAGTGCTGTACTTCTGTGATACCTATCATGAGATAGGCAGGTGTTTGATTCACAGTACTGGCACATGTGGGTGTGTGTGTTCATATAGGTCACGTATTGTTGGGAATACATCCCACATGTTATCACTCTCCTGAACACTGTTGTTGACACCAGTACAAAGTGAAGTGTAGAAAGAAAGGCATAGGCAGGTGGTTGAACCTCACACATGTAAAGTGTCTGTATGTGTGTGACATAGGTGTACATCTTTGTGAATGCCGCAGTGTGTGTGTGTGTGTGTGTATGTGTGTGTGTGTGTGTGTGTGTGTGTGTGTGTGTGTGTGCGTGTGTGTGTGTGTGTGTCTGTGTGTGTATGGCTGTCCGTTCCCTGGAGTGAGGCTGTATTTTGCCATAGTGAAATGTTAATGCCCCCTCCCCCCATCCACTCAATGCAATCTAGCATCCCTGATAATATCATCAGTCGTAGATGGGCATTTTAACCGCCTGTTAACATGTACACCCTGGGGTGTGACCTGTTGTTACATAGCCTATTGATGGACCACCCTCCCCACATACAGTCACTGCACTGTAGTATCCCTGTTGATATCCTCGATCTTAGGCCATTCCAACTACCTGTACATGTGTAATCTCTGTGGCGCATCTTGTAATTGCATAGTACTATAATGATGATATGCACATAGACAGGGGTTCTCATCCAAACACTGGCAACTGTGTGTGTGTCAGAGTGTGTGTTACTGCGTCTGTGAATCCCTGAGTGTGTGGGTGTGTCTGTGTTTGCATGCTGTCATGGCAGTGGGTATTACTGCTTCCCAATGAGAAGCCACTATTTCCACTGAACTGTACCCTTGTCATCCGGCATACCACTCTTTTACCTCCTCCACGCTCCAGGTAACTATACCTGTGATTTCACCCACTATGGATGTGATGGCTCTGAACACAGTAGCTGACTACACAGCTATCATGCTCTTGGATCATTAGAACAGTAAACATAATTGAAACATGGGAGAGTATAACTGTGATGTGGAAGCTACAAAGTGGATGCAGGTATTGTCATACTGACCTGTGGGTAGTCGAAATGCACATATGGGATACTAACCGCAAACACTGACATCCCCCAGCACATGCAACTACACCTGAAAGAGGAAGGCATAACATCAAGATCAACATGCTGTTAGTATTGTTATACATGATACATACTGTCAAATGTACAAAATGCATTCTAAAACTGTAATACATGATATGTGTGCTGCCTGTCAACACTACTCAACAATATTAATCTACAATTGTCTACCTAGTATGTTGACCCTGGGCATCAGACCATATGAACATGTCCCTGCACCGATGGTGTGGATGACAGGGATGCGGCACAGGCATCATCATATGCACAGGGTGGTAATGTTTGCCAGAGGCCTAGGCTGCAATTATAGTTGGATGACATCTTGTGCATGTGTTAGGGCCTGTGATATCATTGGGCATGTGTGGATGTTATGTGTGTGTGTTGAGGTGCCCTACATTTGTTTTCAGTGTGTGTGTGTGTGTGTGTGTGTGTGTGTGTGTGTGTGTGTGTGTGTATGCATGGCCACAGGTCTGGCATGTGGCTGGCCTACACAGGGGTATTATTGACAGCTGCAGACTGTACAAGGCAGGTTTCACAGTTCACGGTGTCCAGCCACGGCCACGTAACCTGTGCCTGCCAGTGGTTGAACGGGTACTAACAGGCAGAGGTCCAGATTGGGTACTGTCTGATGACACATGTCCACTGGAATCATATCCCTGTTGGGACCATCCGGGACCACGTTCACATGGCCTGCTGTGTCCTAGTGTGGACTGCACAGCACCAGCTGCACCGCTGCTGCTACAGCCACTATGGGAGCGAGCATGTGCAATAGCATGTTCACGTAGACCTTCAACAGGTGATGTAGGTGACCTACGTCCACATGCCCGATGCCTCACTCTCACCAGATGGTCCAGGACAGACATTCCACACTCAAGGATTGACATGCCATGGTCAAGGACTCCCACCATGTCACCCAATCGTCTATCCAAAACTTCTGCAAGATGATGGTGAGCATTTGCAAATGTCTGGATGTTATCATTTAATGAACAGACAGCAGTCCTCTGAAGCCTCAGACCTTCTCTGCTGTGCCATTCAGCAGGTGCCTGTGCCTCCATTACAGCCCAAAACATGCATTTGGTGACTTCAGCTGATGTGTTTTGTCTCACAGGGGTATGTTGGCCAGTGGTCCTCCTACGAACAGCGCTGGGCACATGCCTGTTTGGGACATCACCAATCAGTTGAATGGGATCATGGTGTGCAGGCACACCTTCCATAGTCTCCACACTTCCCTGTTCCATGCTACCACCCAATGGGGTATGTGTAGGCAGGGGAACTGTGTGCGAGGATGAGGGGAAGACAGGTGGAATGGCAACCAATGGCACAGATTCAGCCCCTGACAACCCTGCCTGTGCCTCAATCATACTATCATCATCACTGATAGAGTCTGTGGGGGCACTAACATCAGGTGGACCGCAGGAGGGCAACGCACCTACATCAAAACCTGTGAGGGGAAGACAAGAACTGTACATTACAAGTTATACCAGATGCACACACAGACAGACAGACACACACACAGACACACACGCTACATGCAGGTGAAATGGCAAATGACATTCAGCTTAGACAATTATAGTTTCAGCTTGGACAATTATAGTGGTAGTTATCATACATCCCTGAGCTTCACACAACTGCATGCATGTGTTATAGCAGATGGCATGCACCTTACACAATTAAAGTGGTTGTTAGCATACATACCTGTATTGCACCATTTGTGTTAGTAGCCTATGCCCCATACCTGCAACACAATGCATGCACTTTGCACCGTTGCATCGCACTGCCATGGTGTGTGCAACATACACCACATGTTAACAGACCATTGCCGACTTTTGTACATCTGCCACTGATGCTTTGTGTTGGCCACAGCCCCTATGTGTGAGGACATGAGCAGTAGGGTATGTTGACTGCATACTATGTTTTCCTGAGCCCTAGCTTGCATATCTCCCTCAAAGCAGTGCATGTCTGTTCAACATTATTCCGCCTACCCCTGAGCTGAGTTTAGACATTGTGCATGTGACTGTACACACATGTTTGACATGGCTGTCCATTCTTTGCAATGGTGTCACAGACCAGCACAGGTTTACAGTACACCGGCCTGCTGTGTGGTGTTTGACCTTTCCAATCACATGTAGTATGACATGTCTTCTGCTGACGTGTTGAATGGCATGCATACATGTGTAACACAATGGCGTCCTTTCCAATCTACAGTACGCTAATGGTGTCCCAATGCAGGCATGTGTTATACTAACATGGGCCTTCAGCTGATGCAATGTTGTCTGTCCACCCTACAAATATGCAAGGACATACTGCACATTGAGTTGATGTGTGTAGCCATTGCAGGGCATCATGTGGCTTCACAATTGCTATACAGTGTGAGCTACTGACACAGTTCATAGTCATGACTATGTTCACATACAATACATACAATACATATTTAATGTGGAATGTGGCTCACGTCACTGAGGTGTATACACACTAAACCCTAATGAGGAATGTGACACAGGTCACAGAAGGGTATATGGATGACACCCCTGCACATCTGCAACCATATTACTGATGCCTGGCAACTATGCCCACACATGGCTAACTTAGCAGTACTCTATGTCCCACATGCCATCTGTGTACCTCACACACATGAGGAGCAGGCATGACAGTGATGTCTGACACCAGCAAGGTGAATGTACTGTATCTGTGGCTTGATGTGGTTGCATGTGTATGTTATGCAATGCATGTATGTATTTGGATACTGTATAGGTGAATGCTTCCATGTCATGACACACTCAAGATGTTTAAGACATGTTATGTGGTGGTGTCATGTTATGCCTACACAATCTGTGCACAGGCCTGTATGATGTTTAGTGTTCCACATCTGCAATATCACCATTACACAAAGGCCATAGTTGTATTGTATTGAGCCAATGTGCAACAGGGTGTACACACATGTACATCACTTCTACTGTGTGTGTTGCTTCATGTCTCTGGCCATCCTCCATGGCCATGTGTATACATGTGCTGTCCAATGGTTGTGATGGCCATCTTATTTCATATGTCAGTGTTATCCCATATGGCATACACCCATAGATGTTATATGCTCCACTGAGGACAGGGTTATGCAGTCAAAGGGTGGTATGTATGGGATGTGAGACATGTTTTGCTGGATAGTTGAGCAGTGTTGCAGTCAACCAACTACATGTCATGGACATGTCAGATAGCACATGACATTGTGTGACATTCATAGCAAGGGTATAATCCACAAGGGTGTATCCTGTGGGGCAGTCATACTCCAACTCCCAACATGTGTAATGTTGATATGTAGTACCTGTCCCTACAGTGGAACACACCTCTACCATTGTATTCACTGTTATCCACACATCTGGCAATGGCAGTTTGGAAGGTTTAGTGTAGGTGTTTCATATAGTCTTCAATTGTTTCACATGGGTAAACACTGTGATGCATTGCAGGTCTGACATGTGTCCATTAACAGGACCACCACACATTATGTGTACATGTGTTATGGCAGATAGCATGCAATTAATATGTTCCGTGCATTATCAAGCCTTGTAAATAATACCAATCTCACCTGACACAGGCTGCTCTCACTGCAAAATGCCAGAGGTACCTAAACAGGAGTGTCACAGCAGTAAGATCATTATCCACACCTGTGTGATAGCTGCAAGGTGCAATGTCCATGTTAGCACATAAGCCAGTACAGTACACTATACTATGGAGTATGCAAATCTGTGTATACATAGTGTAGCAGACTTTAGTATGTGGCATGTGTGCATACATGCCTTGCATATGATGTTACATTACATATTGTACAGTAACACATGTAACTATGTGAAATATGGTTGTGTTATATGTGCAGTAGTGACTTACCAGGCAAATCCAGGCTCAGTGGTTGAGAGACACCCACCTCCACAATACCAGCTAAAGCTTCTGGATGGAGGTCTGCAGGTGTCCCCAGGTTGGCCAGTAGCTCCTCGGTACATGTGAGTGGGGGCTGGGTGAGTGGCTCCCAACCTGTTGCACCTTGTTCCCTGGTGATTGCATTAGCATGCTGTTTTGCCCATCTTATGAGGTCAATGCAGTGTCGGTGCACCTGCTGATAGTTGTGATTGTGACCGTCAACATCATTTGCCCTCCTGCAGAGTTCCTCCCACAAGGCATCCCGCTGCTGTGCATCCTGTGGCACATGGCTAAAGAGTGTTGTGTGGTTGTCAAGGAGGTATGGGACGAGGACCTTATTCTCCAAGCATCTGTACACCAGCAGTCTGCTATGTGGCATACCTGGAAAACATAATGATGGAGACAGGTCACAGTAACTCAGAGAAGTTCAGCAGTACAGCTGATCATACATGTGTATCACATTTATTAAGATTACAAATACGTATTTGCAAATCTACATGACACTAACACCACTGACATGTATAAGTCTTACTTACTGGTGATGTGATGTTATCGCCATATATGTGTGTGTCATATGATGACATTGCTCATACACTGTGTGGATGTTGTCTTGATGTGGGCATATCTGTTTGCCTGTACTGGTGTCTTTACCTATCAGCACATGCCTGGATGTGTTTAAATTAATACAATCGACCTTAATGCTGTGTATATGTCACATATATAGTCATACATAGCTGTTAGGGACATGACCTGTGACCCTGCAGACTTGCAAGCATGTATGTGTTTTGCCATATATATCTACATGGCACTGTACAGCTGTGTAGCATCCTGCCATGTATTGCCTGTGATGCACATGTGTAACAAATGGGACAATAGCTAGCCTGATGGTATTTGTAGGGTTGGATATCAACTATAGCATGTATGGTCATAGTGATCTAGTAGGCTATATGCCCTGGGCCATTTATGAGCCTAGGCAGACAGGTTACCTAGCTGTAAGCGACAGACAGGTAAGTTTCAGTGGCCAGTTCAAGCAGTGCCACAGAACTGATCCACAGGGTTACTGATATATTTGGCATGCTGTCATCACACCAGGTCACAGAGAGGAGCGATGTGCAGCTTTGCTGGACAGGTTTGCGTAGTATGGCAAGAGTATGTTAAGTGTATGGGACAGAGATCTGTCAGGCATGTTGTGATCCATGTACTAGAAAGGTGGATGTCCATGAAGTATGTGTTTATTTGGGATCAGGATGTGTTAAGTGTAGCATGTCCAACACCTCTGGGTTGTACATGGCTTTATTCAGGGTAGGCTGCATGCTACATAGTGCAGCTAGAGATTGGGAAGGGCAGTGTAGGCCATTTACACATGGTCAATAACCCTTAAAGGAAATATGTGATCTATTATGGGTCACATGGGTGTTGAGTATGGCTGAGCAATTATCTCTGTATTCCTGGATGGCAACTTGTCATGATTAGGAGTGCCACATATGACTACCTGTCTGGTGTGGTGAAGTAACTATCAAAGGAAAGAGTACTGTCCAGCTGCATCCCATACACACAGTTGCCATTATGTTGACCGCTGCCTAGGTGGTAGTTCATGGGTACAGGGTTTGTAACATAGGGGATGACAATGTATTACTTAGCTGTCAGATTGTGGCCATACATCACACACCACACATCTGACACACTAAGGCCCTTCTCTATGTTGAACACAGCACACATTGAGTCGACTATTGCTCCTAGTTCATAGTCATTTGCAAACATCAATAGGCTGATGCCTTCTGTGTTAGTCTGTGTGGTATAGATAACAAAGAGGGGGAGTACCAGGATCGATACCTGTATTACTGTGGCTGGTGCTAGTTTGATGTGCGTGTATTAGTCAGACACCTTCTGTAGTGTTGGTTCTGCCTGCAGTCCAGTTGCCAACCACTCCTGTGACATAGGAATATACACCTAGTTTACTGATTGTAGCTGGAACACAGTATGGGTGATGGTGCCCTTCGACCTGGCAAGGTCATGATATGCAGTGTGAATCAATCCTACTGTCATCTACATCTGTAGTGAATACATCAAATATATTGATAACAGTTCATGGCCTTACAGACCAGACTCAGCAGGGTAATTGTGCACTATTTCCCATTATCAATGGTGTCTCCCCCTTTGTGGAGTGTGATAAATGTTGCTGTGCACAATTCGGTGTGTACACAGCCTGACATGGAGCTATGATTGAACATGATGTGTATGTGGATAGCTGAATGTTCTTACATTTGTGTAGGATACACCCTGGGATGTTGACAGGTCCCATGAAAGCTGTATGTATGGCTTTAGAGAATGCAGCTTGTATCTGCATAGTCGTTATTACAGGGGCCCTGCAGTGTACATGGATATATAACTAAGTGTACCTGTTGGGGAAGGGAGGTGGGAGTGGGTTTAGGTTCTCCAAGACCCTATCTGGATGAATGGGTGCTATTTCTGTAGGTACAGTACTTCCCATTCCATAGTGCTGTGCAGCACGGCAGGTCTTGTCATTGCCATTACGTTTAATGACACAGCTATAGAATGCTCTGTGCTTGGCCACATGATATTTGGCTGATTAGTTTCAAAGTAGCTTTGTGTGGTTTTATATGGTGTATCTGCATCTTACTGAGGCTAACCAGGGATCACCTACACTCATGTGTGTTCACTCTTGCAACAGTTACTACCTTCTGTGGTACAGTTTAAAGCATGGTACCACCAGTTTGCTTTCTTGTTTGTGTTGGGTTGAATCCTGGTTCTGTTTCAATGGCACAATCACTGCACATGTGTGACTGCTTAAGGTTCATTTGTGTAGGATTCAGCATTTGCACATACATTGTCCATCTGCATGGGTGTCATGACAGTTATCACTCTGCTCTTAGGAAACATAACATTGGCATTGGAGACTAACTATGTGTAGCATACTGATAGCCCTGTTTGTGTGACTACTGTGATCCAGGTCAGTGGGGTCGATGGTATCCAACATGCATTGAGTGTAGGTGTTGGTACATGAGGAGTCTTCCCAGTTCATAATGGAATAGTTGGGAGTAGTCATTATTATGGCTCTGTCTCAGACCTAATCATCCCCATTACAGCACATTATGACAGTTGGGAAATTCGTGGCCTGGTGGGTGATCTGTCTCAAGGTGCAATTTGAATTCCACTTTAACACAAAGGTAGTTGCTCAGCATAATGCATCTGAAGTTATGCAAGTGCAACTAGCGTGGGCGTGTACATATCCTTCAGGAATATGGACACACCTGCGGCCCTTGTGTTCCAATAAAGGATAATGGGTAAGAGGTGAGGTATGTGTTATAACATAGTCATGCAGGTGTGCTCTCCGGAGCATTGAAACATGTCTCAACCACTGCACAGATATGTTCTCCATGTTAGAGATTGAAATATGTGTGTCCGTATAGTGTTTCTGACATGTATCATTGTGTAGCGAGACCCACCGTTTCTTGCTTGTCTGTCCCTGTCTGACAAAGCATCATGGTTCATAGGTTCATATGTTGGTACTAGGCTATTGGCCCTAGGGCCTATACAAGCATAGCCATAACAATTACCTGGCTATTTCTTCCCACACTATTTACTTTCCTGGAGCCCTGTCTAGCAGGGTGACTGATGTGATCCCTGGGGTGAATTTCCTTTCTCCCATCCAATCATTAAGGTTCCTTTTGAAGACAGCCAAAGAGGCACTCTGCTTGACATGTATGGGCAGTCTGTTCCAGAGTCTGGGGAGTCTCTGGGTCAGGATCCTATCCCTCCAGCATGTTTTGTTTATTGTGATGACAAGGTTTAGATCCCTGGAGCGTGTGGCTCTGAGGGATTGGGATTTCTTTAAGTGTAGCATATCCAACAGCTCTGGGTTTGACATGGCCTTATATGTTAAGCAGAGATCACCTCGGAGTAGACGATATGCGACAGAGTATAGCTGGCATTTTTTAAGGTGGTCAGCATAAGGCATCTGCTTTAGGCTTGTGATTCTTTTAGTGAGGTATTCCTGCGGCCTTTCCAGTTGTTGCAGATGTCTTGAGAGGTACATACCAAATGAGGCATTGTATTCTATAATGGGTCTAATGAAGGATGAGTACAGTGGGACAATGACCTCCTTTGTTCTTGATGAAAATCCCTTAGTGATGAGGTGTGCCACATAGAAAGATTTCCTGACTGTTGTGGTGATGTTGTTATTGAAGGTGAGACCACTGTCCGCCTGTGTCCCTAAGTCTTTTATCACACATTTGGTGTTTAGTGTACTGCCACCTATGTGGTAATTCATGGGTACATGTTTTTTCCCAAAGGGGATAACTATACATTTCTTGGCATTGAGCTTGAGCCCATGGCTCTGGCACCAAGCATTTATTTCTGTAAGGCCCTTTTGTAGAGTATCCACATCATTTGGGGATTCAATAATGGCTCCCAGTTTGCAGTCATCTGCGAACTTTGTTAGCCAGAGTCCATTAGCGTTGGCCTGTACTTCAGAGAAGTAGATGCCAAACTAGAGAGGTCCCAGGACTGAACCCTGAGGTACTCCACTTGTCACTTGTCTGGATCTGGATTTGGAGTCAGCTACTTTTACAGTGTGGGTTCGGTCAGTAAGCCAGTTGGCAACCCATCAAGTGACGTAGGGATTAATGCCCAGCCTAGTAAGTTTATCTATGATTACAGTGTGGGGGATGGTGTCAAAGGCCTTGGCAAGGTCCAGATAGGCTGTGTGGACTTCCTTACCCTTGTCCACAGCTCTGGAGTCTGATTAGAAGAAGTAAATCAGGTTCATGAGACAAGATCGGCCCTTCACAAACCCAAACTGGGTGGGTTCCAGTGTTTTAAGTTTGACAATGTCTTTGTTTATAAGTTCCATGATAATGCGTTCCATGGCCTTGTAGATCAGGCTCGTCAGACTGATGGGCCAGTAGTTCCCGGGATCCAAGGTGGATCCCTCCTTGTGGAGTGGGATAACTGTAGCTGTGTGCCATTCAGTGGGCACAGAGCCTGAGATGAGGGTATGATTAAACATGACACTTAGGTGAGGTGCCAGTTCATTTTGAAGTTCATGTAGTACACGGCCCGGGATGTCATCTGGTCCCATGGATGCTGTATTCTTAGCTTTGGAGAGTGCATTTTTTTACCTGTGTGGCCATTATTACCAGAATTTGGCAATCTTCTGGTATTGAGATGAGCCATTTAGGGGGGGAGAGGGGGGTGAAATTGGCACTGAATTGATCTGCCAGGATATTGGCAATATCCTTGGGATCAGTATATTTAATGCCATTCTGTTGTCGGTCAGAGCAGATCTGAGCATTGCCATTTAGATTCTTGACATAGTTATAGAATGCCTTGTGGTTGTCTTTGGAATCTTTGGCAATTTTATTTTCATAATTAGCTTTGGAGGATTTTATGAGGGATCTCAGCTTCTTACTGAGGCTGGTAAGGGAGTTTTTTGCAATCTGGGATTTTCCTCTTTTCTGTAACAGTTTCTTCCTTTTGTTGTAAAGTTTGTTTATTGCAGGGGACCACCAGATTGGCTTCCTTTTTTTGGAGGGGAGCATCTTGGTTCTATTTGGGATGGCATGATTCTTGCATGAGTGGATGTGCTCATACAGTGCCTTAGTGTAGGACTCAGCAGTCGAACTTTCAGTTCCCATCTGCATGGGTGTCACGAAGTTTGTAACTTCTTACTTGAGTAGCATGAAGTTGGCTTTGGAGAAGTTTTTTTATGGAGGTTTCCTTACTGGGGGGTGGGGATGGGATGTGAATGTTAAGGGTGATTAGCTTATGGTCTGACCTGACCAATGAGGGGGTGACCATAGATGTGGAGCATCAATTTCCCATGTTGGTAATGACCAGGTCCAGGATGTTGGAGTCCTTGGTGGGACTATGGATTAGTTGATTCAGGGCATTGGAATTTATGAATTCCAAGAACCGCTGGGCAACAACGTTGGTACATGAGTAGTTTTCCCAGTTAATGGCAGGGTAGTTGAATTCACCCAGTATTAGGGTGTTTGATTGTATACTAATGTTTTCCTGCATGTTTAGAAAGGCGTAGTGAGAATCTTGGAGCATGGTGGGGGATCTGTAGCAAGCTACAATTTGGATTGCAGTCTTACCTAGTGTTAGTTGCACCTGGAGAATTTCAGACATTGTGTTGGGCAACTAACCTGGTGGTGTGAATATCCTTGGTGAATATGGACACTCCTCTGCCTTTAATGTTTTGATCCTGGTTTGGTGACCTAAAAGTGTGGTAAGAGTTGTAGCCTGGTATTGCAGTGGTGCTCTCTGGAGCCTTGAACCAGGTCTCAGTTACTGCACAGATATCGATGTTCTCCATTTTTAGGAGTGTCGCGAGAGAGTGCATTTTGAGGTTTAGACTTCTAGCATCGAGTAGCATTACCTTCAGATTTTGCATGCTTGTACCTGTTACGGTGGTGGTTTTGTCCTTTGAACTTTGCCTAAAAAGGGCACTATAGGGGTGGCAAGAGCCTTAGCCAGTAATCTGAATCCCAGGGGCGACAGGTGCAGACCATCTCTGGTTAAAGCATCGTGGTCTGTCGATCATGTCGTCCCAGGCAGACAGATACTGGATCCCCTTTGAATGACACCAGAAGCTTAGCCAATTGTTGAAGTCAGTCATTTTGTCCTTATATTGTGGTATCATTCTGGGCAAAGGCAGGATGCTACTCAGGGCAAGGGTCATAACTGCTTGGGCCACATGATCCGAGAGCTCTTCCATGTCTCTTTTCATGTAGTCCAGGGAGGTACGTCTCAAGTCATTCACTCCAACATGGAAAATGACAGAGTCATAGTTGTACTTGTTGTGGAGTGACTTGAGTGCATGAGTTATGCGGCAGATCCTGGCACCCGACAGGCAGCTCACTGTAATTTTCTCCTTGTTCAGCCTGGTGAGCGGGACATCAGTGTGCCTGACTATAGAGTCACCTATGACTAAAGTGTTAGGTACCTTGTCTTGGCTTAGGGTCTGTTGCTGGGTGGTGCACTGGTGTTGTGAGCTATGTGACACTTTGGTTGTGATTGGTGTTTGCGTTTCAGCTTCGGGGGTCCTTGTTGCTTGGGCAGGTTACAGTTAAGGGCCTCTGCATATGTGGATTTAGTGTTGCTATGTATGGATGTTAGTGGTGTGAGTTTAGAAGGGCTATGTGTTGAAGTGTAGTGCGGGAGTTAACCTTCTCTTCTTGACTGTCTAGCACAATCTTGGGTGGAGAGAGCTTTGCTTCCAGTTTGGCTATGTAAGTGCATCTCTCACAGGTTGTAGTGTTGGGTGGTGGGAGGAGAGGGTTGTCTGTGTACATGAGGCAATTGCTGCATTGTCCCAGTATACCCTGATTCACCAGGTGGACAGGAGAATTCAACAGAAGCTGACCCTTGGACATGCCTGGTTTGGTGCTTTTTTTTGAAAAGTACAGGAGCTGTTTTCCCTTACCGTAACAAGGTACTTTGCAATTATAGGCTGTTTAGTGTCTATGATTAATTTCTCCTTATTAATAAGGAGAGTTGAGTGCTTGTATCAGTGTAAGGCTTTCTAGTGCTTTCCAGCAGGTATTAGAGCAAGTGCTCGTCACAGGGATGCTTAAAGGTTAGATGAAAAAAAATGGTTTATCCTAAACACTGCAGTGTGCACTAGAGAAGTTAGATGTGAAAGTAGGTAACTTCATTTTTACCTGTCCAAAAAGTTACGTTTTAGTGGAGAGTCAGTATTTTTAAAACAGCAAGATAGATTGAAAGGGGGTGATCACTTTTGTATTCCGGTACTATGGAATACAGTAGAATGGCCGATAAATTTAAATAGTTGAAGGGGAGTGATTTCACAAAATGATAATTTTGTGCTTACTCACAGAAGCCAGTGAGAGCAGAAAGGAAATGAGATATATGGTCAAATTAACATAAGAGGCAGGCAGCTAGAAAGACAATGATATTTAAAAACATGACAGTGACAGGGTAGGGGGAGTGGGAAGAAATTTCTGCCTGACTCACAAGAGACAAAGCTCTGGTGTCTTTTGAAGTTTTAATATGCAGTTAAAAGCAGAACACAAAAAAAAACACAAGGTAAAGAAAACAAATCACAGCACTCAAAATATAAAAAGGGAATAAACTAATACAAAATACAACAAATAAAAAGCAAACCAACCTTTCCCTCACAGCAAAGTGTAGAAGAGTCTGGGTGAGCCTTTCCAATAAAGCTCTGAAATGTTTTATTTTACCCCTTAAATAGAATGTTTAGTTCCTAGCTCCACCCCCTCAGTTCACAAATTTTAACCTTAAGTGACCTCTTCTGTCTTATGTATGAGTGCTTAATTGATCAGTTCTAATTTCTGCCTGACTCACAAGAGACAGAGCTGTGGTGTCTTTTGAAGTTTTAATATGCAGTTAAAAGCAGAACACAAACAAAACACAAGGTAAAGAAAACAAATCACAGCACTCAAAATATAAAAAGGCAATAAACTAATACAAAATACAACAAATAAAAAGCAAACCAACCTTACCCTCACAGCCAAGTGTAGCATGGTCTGGGTGAGCCTTTCCAATAAAGCTGTCAACCATGTTATCCCAGGACGACAGATACTGGATACCCTTTGACTTGCACCACTACACTAGACAATTCTGAAATACAGTCTTTTTGTCTCTGTACTGTAGTATCATTCCGGCCAATGGCAGAATGCTACCCAGGCCTTGAGACATACCTGCATGGGCTACAAGACCTGACAGTTCCTACATGTGTTTCCATTCAGTCCAGGCTACTGCATCACAAGTCCTGCACAACAACATGGAATATGCCAGAGCCATGTGTATAGTTCAAAAGGTGGTCTGAGTGTATGGGTATGTGACTAATCATGGCAGACAGGCAGCTGACAGTATGTATGCCCTTGTATAGGTTGGTGTGTAACATAGTGCTAGAGTTTGTATTCACAAATGAGTACCGTTGGGCATGTTTCCAGTCACATGTTCTGAGGTGTGGCACAACTATGCAAACTATGTCATACAGTTTGTGTATTTCGGTGTCTGTCTCTTCCTGCGTGGGGGGGGGGGTCACTTGTTTGGCCAGATACTTAGAAGCGTCTGTGATTGTGTGTGATTTCTGGTAGTGTGTGTGTGTGTGTGTCCTTACTGTGTTCTGGTAAGGGTGTGTGTTGGTTGTGATGATGAGCTACATGTGTTAACCTACACCTCATGACTGTCCAGTCCAGTCATGGCTGTAGACTGGGCTGCCTTCCAGCTTACCCCTGTAGCTGCATCCCAAACAATGTGTGGGTTGTGGTGTTAGGTGGTTTTGGCAGTGTACATGGCATAGAGGTTACATTCCCCCAGGATGGCCACATACACAAAGCTGACATTAGTAAACACCAGTAGCTGACTAGTGGACATGCCTGTATGAGCATTTAGTACTACAAGTACCAAGTATTGTATTTAGTTTATGTATTGCTTATGAAGATGTTTTAGACAGTGATGCTCACATGTAAGTATTTGTGTTATGGACGTGACAACACTAGCTATTACGGAAACATTGTAGCTACCTTTAGCAGCAATCCTCTTCTGAGTAGCACATCACATCCTGTTAGTTGATTACAGATGATGCAAGTCTACAGGTCTGTTTCCTTCTCTGGGTATATACTCACATATCCACCAGGACCATGAGCTCTGTTGGGCACAGACACCCACTCTCCAAACATAGTCATATATCAATAGACTCTGATGCCACTATCAACATGATCAGGATATAATCAGAGAGTGTGAGCCATCACCTATGTAGTAGCTATTACACATGGGCAGCTGTCTCCTACATCTTACACTCCTGCTGCAGATGTTACACTGGAGTTAAAGATGATATGCAACCTGTTTCATTACCAGTGTTGTGCACTACCTTACATACAGTATGGGTAGGTGGCTGTTAGGTTGGCAATGAGAGGTTGGGCTACACAAACCTGGTACTTCAACCAGTGGGTCTCTACTCTCAATATCCACTCTATGTAGGTGTGCACATAGCCATTTGGCCCAGCTCTGTAACAATGGTCGCTACAGATTTGCATAACATGTACACATGCACAGCTGTTATTGCTTGCAAATTATACTAGAGAGATCCAGCCCTGTAACAAGGGTCACTACACATTTGCATAACATGTACACATGCACAGCTGTTATTACTTGCAAACGATACTAGAGAGGTGGATATTACATGTGTTATGTGCATGGATAGTTACCTGGCTCTTCCAATTATCTTTGCTGTCATGCTGCTAAACTGTCAGATGAATACAAATGATATGTATCCTGTTATTGAGTATTGTAATTGCCAATAGACATAACTACTGTTTGCATAACATAACAGAACTGCTATGTAGAATAGAATACAGATCTGCCTAGAATACTGTACATTACACAGTTATTGGCACAATATCCCACAGTGCACACCATATTTGCCCAGTCAGCCCACCTTTAACATGTTCATCTTACTTATACACCCATACATATGTCGACTGTTACAATATATCGACATATACTATCCCCTGTTATAGCACATACTTGTTGGACCAATCCTGACACTGACAGTGGCTGGAAGCGAATCGGTGGGTTCCAAGCCCATATCATCTATTGTGGTGTATGTGTAGTTTGCAGTGTGACCTACAGCAGTACACACATAGAATACTACAAGCATTACTACTGCTCAACAGTACATCGCTACAAGATAGCTATTTCCACTATAAGCATTGATTACACTGTAATTCTTACAGTACAGGTACTACATAAACAGACATACTACATGTTATACATACCTTCTTAGTAATTGGAGGTGTTATTGACTAGTATAATACTCATTTTCAGTTTGCCTTTCCGTGTTTTGTACTGCCTACAGGTAGATACAGATGGTTTGAATGTGGGACAAGGCAACCTTTTATAGTTACAGATCAGTAACATGTGCTATCACAATAACCAATTGGTGTTCCTAAGTAGTTAATTACATGCACATCAGCTGTGCTACTACTGCTTTAGCCAATACCATGGCTACAGTGGAGTATAACTGAGTACTCCACTTGGGCGTTGTCCCTTTGTCTTACTTGTGAGGAAGACAGCGTGGAAGTATTGCTTGGAATCTATTGCAACAGCTGTATGGAGACGAACAGTAATATATTGTGTGTAATGCCTAGAGGATTTGTTCTAAATGTGAGTACTGCTGTTATATTTCTGAACATTGCTACTTGTGCAGGGTTTGTCTGTATCTAATACTTCTGCATATGTTTCAGTCTGGCGACCAGCTCAAGGCTGCATAGTATGCATATAATGTTAGGGGGTTTACAGTGTGCTTACTAGATATATTTAGTTTGGTGTTACTGTGTATCATACTGTGCTGATAATCAGTACTCGGTAACACTTCCTGGTGAACGAACCTTTCAACCCTCTGAAACGGGATTAGTTCATATAAACCCTGGAAGCTACAACCAGGCAATATTATTATCAAATTCCTTTTGCGTGGCCAATACCAACACAAACGCAGCTTGATAGTAAAGCTTTTTATTAAATCCACTTCACGATGCTGAATGCAATAAAAAATATATACAACCAAGCGTTTTCACCTTGATAAAGCTCGGTAGTAGCCGAGTGAAAGCGCTTGGTTGTATATATTTTTTATTGCATTCAGCATCATGAAGTGGATTTAATAAAAGCTTTACTATCAAGCTGCGTTTGTGTTGGTATTGGCCACGCAAAAGGGATTTGATAATAATATTGCCTGGTTGTAGCTTTCCGGGTCCTGTTGTGCTGGACTTTGTTATTTCTTGGTTCAACTTGTTCTTTTTTGGTTTTTCTTATAAACCCTGTTACATCAGCAGCTGTTCGATTGTATAATGGCAACTATTTCACATAGGGCCATGTTAGTGTGTCTGTGTCCAGGTATGTTATGGTTTCAGCAGATGTTGTACAGTAGTTGAATAATTGGTTATGGTATGACAGTATGTTGTTGTATCTTTTGGCTTTTCCTGGTTAGGGGTCGCCACAGCGGAACTCCGGTCTGCTAATGATTGGCAGTAGATTTTTACTTACCGAGTTGCCAGCCCTGACGCACAACCTTCAACAAAGGTATGCCAATTCATGCATGTCTCCCCACAGAAGACGCTTTAGCTGAGAATCGAACAGGACAATGTCTTTCTGTGAGGTGACAATGCTACCGCAGCACCACCACTGCAGTTCACCTTGATGTAATTATTTTAGTTGTGGGGTAAATGTTGGTGGGTGTACATAGCACATGCAGGTGTGTAGGAACCCCTTTTATACAACGTCTATATGTGTGTGAGTGTTCTTTCCCTATGTGAACACCTATCCCTTAGTGGACTAATACTATGGTAATTGCAGGCTGATTCATTAAGGCACTATTAAATGCTTCCTGTATAGCATGCAGGTACTGTTAGTCCTTGAATCCTTTTGGCAATACATCGGAATGTAATAAAGTTTTGCAAAATGAAAGCTGTCTGTATTTCTGTCATGGATATTTGCAGTCATTGCAGTTGTGTTGGTGACTGTGTACATAGAACATATTTGTAATAGTGTATTGGCATATACTCTTCATATGTTATGTTCATATTGTTTGGGGGGGTGGAATATGTGATTGCTATGGTCCATGTTATACTCAGATATGGCCACCTCCAGTGTTGTCTACAGACATGTATGTATGTGTAGATATATATATATATATATATATATATATATATATATATCTATACATATACATATGTGTGTGTATATATATATATATATATATATATATATATATATATATATATATATATATATATATTATTGCATACGTTTATCTGTACCTCCATAGATGTGTAGATGTTTTTAACCTATCTATATATCTACATATATATATATATATATATATATATATATATATATATATATATATATATATATATGAAGACCTGTATATATCGGCATGTCTCTATGTATCTCTCTCTCTTTCTCTCTCTCTCTATATATATATATATATATATATATATATATATATATATATATACACACACACACATATCTATATATGAGCATACACCTTTAATTGGGTACATGGCGGGTTGTCCTATTTCCACACATTCCTCCCTTTTGTGTTTTAACCTGCCTGCATACACAACTGGGATAGGTACATCCCAAGTAGCTTAGTGTTAGGTTACTCTGAGGATGGAGTACATGGTTGCAGGTTCTACTCCTGGAAGGTGTTATTATTTTACCTCTCAGAGTAGGCACTAAAAGGAATGTGTGAATAACGCACATTTACATGGTTGTAAGCAGGTTTGCTCATGGTCTGCGTGACTTTAAACAAAGGTTAAACCTGTGAAGCGCTTCTCCATTTACCATGTTTCAGCACCGCTTACCATCACGTAAACCCATGGAAACCCGCTTACAACTGCTTAAGAGTGCTTTAATCCACCTGCATCCATCAGCCCTTATTCTGGCCCTCAAAATATCCTAACAGCCCTTGCAGGTCTTGAACCTGGGACCATGAACACCACAGTCCCTGACTTTACCACTAAGGCATCTGAGATATGTACAAATGTTATGGTGTTTAGAATATACATTGTACTACAGACATTCCTCACTACTGAAAACAAATGTGACCGTCAGTTGGTGTGCATATGTCTGATACATGTTAATGTTCATACGTTTGTGAAATGAGGTGTTGCAATGTGACATGACAGGGTGTATTATGAATGAGAAAGGTTCTTGCTTTGTGTCCTTTTTATATTGTCCCCATACTCCATGTATAGCTCTCCAGTTCATTTATTGGACATCCGACCCAGGCCCCCCTTGATGCATGATTGCATTACCCATCATTCCTCCCCCACCCCAATCTTCACATACACAACAACCACCCCTTCTATGGTGAATTAGGTTAATATTAATTGTTATAATACCAGAGCTGCATGTGTTTTGTGTACACTCCAATTCCTTTGGAGTGCTTCTGTGTCACGAAGTGTGTTGATAGATGTTTATATATATGGCTATTGATGTAACTGTATTATATATATATATATATATATATATATATATATATATATATATAGCTATGTGCAGACATCGCTGACATATATATATATATATATATATATATATATATATATATATATATATATATATATACTTCGTATTAATTTGTAATAGTAATACATATGTAGACTGGAATGTGTTGGTTCACAAACTACAGTACATTACAATGTACTGTACATATGTACATAAAGTGACTGTCCCATTTGTGATCTTTACAGTGAAATGCATATGGTATAAGGTGTAGTCTCAAGATCAAGAAACATATATACACCACGGATGGCTTAGTGGTAAGTCCCATGACTATAGTGTGCATGGTCCAGGATTCAACACCTGCGATGCTTTAAAATGTTTTTTACTCCAGAATAAGGCCCATTTAAGCAGTTGTAAGCATGTTTAAAAGTGTTTGTGTGACATTATAGCAGCGGTTAAACACAGTTAAACAAACTTTGTAATGTATAACCTGTGTGCACAAACACGGCCACATCCGCTAACTACTCACGATATATACATATCAGTGAAGTAACATCTCACTATGTGATGACATAACATTACATTCTCTATTGCCTGTACTCTCCAGCACACATGGGTTTATATGAGTGTTTTGAATGTTTATTATACAGACGATTACTACCTATATATGCAAGCTGTGGTTAAGGTATACTTTTGAACAGGATAAACATCCCTGCCTTTATCAGGATTGGAACCTTGAATGCACAGATACTATGCAGATGCTGTAACCATTACACTATTGACATTAATGTTGCTTCCACCTACTTCCTATTTAGATGATTTCTATGTGTAAGCTAGGCTAAGCAAAGGGTGGAGGCCCCCAAACTCACTGAGCTTCACATACTCTTGAAATAACAACATATAACAAATGTACTATGAGACAATACATTACATTCATAACTACATTAGGCATAGCCCCTCACTGACACACTTCAAGGGAAACCTTGTTGTGTGAATGGGTAACAGAATATACACCCCTAGGTTCATGTGTCCCAGAACCATACAGCCAGGGGGAGGGGGAGCCTGTCCAGTTTGATAGCTGTGAGAGCTGTTGGGGGAATTGAATGGTGTTGAATTGTCACATTAACATGCCCTCTTTAGATCACCAAGTGCCCCTATCACCCTCCACAACCCCAGTCTTCAACAGCTTCCAGCAACTCTGCCTGGAATTGCTTCATTGCCTATGCTTGACAGAGGCTCAGTTACTTCATCAATGGTGTGGGGAAAGCCAACACACTGCAGCTATGATTCTAATTGCCCTTGGACAGATAGGTAGTAGGCTATCTGTGAACCTCTAAAGTGTAGGCCATCACAGCCATAATATGTGAATAAACAGACATTCAGATCACAATATACAGTGAGAAATCACCATGTAGTCGGGAAACAATTATGTACAGCAAGAACATACAGAACACTGATACTTAGTCACTCCAAAAGCCTATCTTGGAAGCTAGAAGACTTATATAAGTTTAAGGCTTTCTATTGCTTACCAGTAGGTTACCTACAGGAGAGATGAAAAACAAGCACAGATCGGGAACATGCATGCAACGATACCATACCAGCCTATGTGTCAGCCTTAGGCTTTAGAATACTGGCCGAGGCTATTGGTGCCCCCATGGTGCCTTATTTAGGAGAGTCTTGAAGGTGAATACCAGATCCATAAACAGCACAATAGCAGATTCAATGAGGGTTATGCTACTCAACACCAGGGGTTGTGATCACAACATGCTTGCACTCACAGCACTCCTCAGGATGGACAACATCAACATCTGTGCAGTAACTGAGATCTGGCATAAGGCTCCTGAGAGTACACCAGCACTACCAGACTACAACCCATACCACACATTAAAGCCACAGAACATGGACTGACAGACATGGAGGGGCTGTTTCCATATTCATCAGGGATACCTACACCTCCAGGTTAGTTGGGCAACATGATACCTCTGAGATCATCCATGTGCAGCTAACATCAGCTACAACTGCAATGTAAACTGTTGTCTGCTACAGATCACCCTCTATGACCCAGGACCACCATTCCACCTACCTGGAGACAGTGGAGAACATGGCAGTCCTAACGCACACCTTGGCATTGGTCGATGTCAACTACAATACCATTAACTGGGAAACTTACTCTGGTACTCACTTCGAGGCCCAGCGCTTCCTGGAATTTATCACCTCATATGCTCTGTATCGGGTGTTAATCTCCCTAAAGTGGGGTGGAAACTACTAGAAGTGGTCATCACTAACATGGGCAACATTTGCACCACAGCAGAGGTTAACCGGTCACTGGTTTGATCTGACCATGAACTATTCACTGTTTCCACACCTAAGCATCTCCCCCACCCATGGATACCACAGTGCATACCTTTCCTACAGCTAAATGTACACTACTAGTGACAGGGATGGGGGGGGGTTTCACAGCCCCCATGCTAAGGGGAAACACTGCTCAAGATACAGACAGATTTACAAATGCAGTCTATAAGCAACTACAAGGCTGTATGGATTGTGCCATTACTGGTAAACCAAGACTCACTCCTCCTAGACAAGGACACTGGTCTGGTGGACCTCTGCAATAAACAGGCTATACTACAGAAGTAGGACAGTGTTCCAGACAAACAGCAAATCCCACGAAGGGCAGACATCCGTGACCACTATTAGTATGATACGTAGGTCCCTCATGACATCATCCAAGGCTAACGTCAGCAGGAGAATACGCAAGGATTTAAAAGATAACCACAAAGCCTTCTTTGGCTATGTCAAGGATCTACGTGGTGACACCCAGATTTGCACTGTGCCAGCGAAATATAGCACAAAATATGCTTACCCTACTGATATTGCCAACATCCTTGCAGATATATTCAGTGCATACTTCACCCCCTAAAGAGCCCACAACACTACCAGAAAGGTACAGTATCCCACACATCAGAGACACACAGGTGGAAATTGCCCTCTCTAACAGCAGAACACAGCATTAATGAAGGCAGATGTTGTCCCAGACTGCATCTTGCAAACTGTACAAGACAACCTGCCTCCCCACCTAATTAAGCTTTCCTACCTCAGCCTCTCCATAGGCTACATGCCCATACAGTGGCATGTGGCAATGATTATTCCACTCCATCAAGGTGGAATCACAACTGACCATGGTAACTACCACCCCATAAGCCTAACTAGCCTGGTCTGAAATGGTATGGTTTGCATCCTCATGGCACTCATTAACAAAGACATTGGGTAACCTCCGAACACGTGATCCAACCCAGGTCAGCTTGGTTGAGTGCAGTTCATGCCTACTGAACCTGTTTGACATCTTACATACAGTCACCAAGACATTAGATGATGGAGGAGGTGGCTCACACATACTACCTGGACCTTGCCAAGGCTTTTGACACCATGCCCCACTCAGGTATTATTGATAAACACACCAGCCTGTACATACACCCATACATCACAGGTTGGGTTGCCAACAGGCTTACATACAGAGCCCACATGGTACGACTAGCAGTCTCCAGGTCCAACTCTTGACCAGTCATGACTGGTGTCCCACAGGACTCAGTCCTGGGAGCCCTACTGTTTGGCATATACATCTTATAGGTACAGGCAAACACAGGTGGACTACGGCAGACCATGTTTGCCAATGACTGCAAACTGGGAGCCATGATTGATAGTCCAGCTGACACAGACATCCCTCAAGGGGCCTCACAGAGAACATCACAGGGTGCCAATGTCATGGCCTCCAGCCAAGTGCCATTAACTGCATTGTCATTCCATTGTGGAATTGGCACCCACATATTAACACATAAGTAGCAGCCACTTTAATACGGACAAGGTAATGGGGTATCTGGGGACTAAGGTAGATAGTGATCTCCCCTTTGACAATCAAATCTCCACAGTAGTTAGGACATCCTTCTATGTAGGCCATCTGATTACTAAAGGATTCCCATCTACACATACTGGGGTTATAGTGCCCCTTTACTCATCACTCATCAGTCCCATCATAGGGTATAATAACCCATGTGGGATGTACCTCAGAAGACACATCCAGCAGCTGAGAGGACCACAAATGTACCTCACCAAGGGAAATACTGGCCTCCAATATATGGCCTATGCAGCCAGACCAAATAAACTCCTGCTTTACTCAGTGGCATCTCATTTACCCAGAGATGATCTCCGCTGGCCAACACAGCCATGTTAAACTCAGGCTTGATGGATATGCTCCACCTAAGGGAATCCATGTCACAGTGAACCACACACTGTAGTGAGCTGAACCTTGCCACAACAATAACTGGAAGATGCTGGAGGGACAGCTTCCTGTCACAGACACTCCCCATACTTTGGAACAACATCCCTAACTACATTATACAGAGCCCCTCACTAACTCTCTGCAAGAGAAACCTTGAAGAGTGGATGGGGAACAGTAGATGCACCCCAGGGATCCCACCATTGGCTCTGCTCCACAGGGGGACAGTTAATGAATCAATAATATTATCAAGCTATATTTTATCTGTGGCTGCATAACTGTCTGTTTTTTGTTTTCTAATGTTCTTCCAATTGGCTCAGTATCTGCATATACTAACTAGTGGTTCAGGACATTGCATGTGGTAGCTATTTGCTCAGTGTGTTTTTTATAATCTTTATAATATATATTTACCATCTCAAAAGTGCTTACCCCTCTCTGTACTCTTCTTTTCTAGACCTAACACCACTCTTAAGTATTCAACTGCGGTACCACCTTTAACATTCCTATAAGAAAAGTGCAGTCCGGGTCTGAACTGTCTGCAAACAGCTACAGTTAACTTTGAGTATGTGTCTAACTGTTTGAGCCAATCTTCATTTTCCCCTGGAGAGCACTGTGCTTTGGCTGTAAGCAACCCCCCCCCATCACCACACACATCTTCCACTTTCTATTATTCCCTTCTGTTAGCAAATAGTATCCATAACTGATCAATACTGTGTGTTTGTTTATTTAAACTATACCACAGTAGCCTACTGATACAAGGTTATCCTGGTTTTCCACCTGAGAAATTAAAACAAGACTTACAGTTTCAGAACAGTCCTTGGTCAATTGTGATTGTTCTTAACACATACTTGTCTTGCTTTGTGATTGTTTCCAGCCCCTCATACAAGAACCTAACAGGGTCTCTACCCGCTTCGCTCCCCACCCTGCCCCCAATTCCCTCCCGCCCCCAGTGGTCCTACCTTTATTGCACTCAAACCCCTCCCATCTTTCCAATAGCCAACCACAGTGCTAACCCAACACTACCTCCTCCATATTCCCTCTACTATCACACCTCCTCAACTGACATGTACAAGCATACCTTTCCTTTGCTCACTGCATGCACTCTCCTTGCATATCTTACATCCTACCAAAGCTCCATCATTCCCCCACTCAACCACTACCACTGTACTACTACTCACACCACCACCCATGTCTCACCCATACTCAGCTCCTCCCACCAGCTCAAGAACCATCCCTATGCACCCCACATATTCTACCAACTATATTACTCAAACATAAAGCATCCCTACAACTTAACATAGTAACCTCCCACCATACCTATTACCCACAGAGAACAATCATAAAATTTCCCTTATAAACAAACACATTCAAAACTGAGAAAATAATAATCTCATGCATATCAAAACTAGCCCTAAGTGGAGACATCCACCCCAACCCTGGCCCTACCATCTCCAACCCCAATCCTCATAATCAGACTAGAAATCACAACTTCTCCCATATTACAGCCAATAGAAAGCCAAGTGACTTCCTTCTACTAAGCCTAAATATTAGAAGTATATCCAACAAAGTCCATGAACTCCATGCCACCATAGACTTATACTCCCCAGATATAGTCGTCCTGACAGAAACCTGGCTAAAACCTCACATTACCAGTGAGCAAATACTCCTACAGGTTATGGCATACTAAGAGTAGACCAGCTAAACAAAAAAGGAGGTGGTGTAGCTATAATATTTAAACAACATCTAAACATCCAGATCTTACAATCATCAGCTCCACAAATAGGCAATGAAGAAATAATATATACCAACCTCAAAATTAACCGAAACAAAACCATTAACATAATTGGATGCTACTTCCCACCTGGCCAAAACATCCCTCCACTAGAAAACCTCCTCAGCTGGTCTACCCACCATCTCCCCCAAGAAAATATCATCTTAGGTGATTTCAATATTGACTGGCAATCCTGTTCTGGCAACAATCCAACCCATCATGTACACCTTCATGGCTTCACCCAACTAGTCCAGTCACCAACAAGGATAAATAAAAACTCCAGCAAGCACTCTACCCTGGATTGGATACTAGTCAGTAAGAACCCCCAGTCATATATAACAGGCTGCTTATCAGATAGCCTCAGTGATCACTCCCCTACATTCCTACTCAAAAAATACCTGTACCAAGCTAAACCTGTCATCTATCGTCAAATACGTAAAAAATAAACTTTAACCCACTCACATTCATCTCATCCCTCAAAGAATGTAACTGGCATGCTCTAAAGTACCTCAGTCTAGATGACACAGTTGAATCTTTTAATACTACCTTCCTGAACATCCTTAATTACCATGACCCCATAAGATTTTCCAGAACCAAAGCACAACCCTCCCCATAGCTACAGAAAACCACTAAGTCAGAAATGAAAAACAGGGATAAAGCCTGGGAGCACTGGCGCAAAACCAAAACCCCCGCAGCTAGACAGAAATTCCTAGAACTACGCAATAGAGTCAAAAAGCTAATAAAATGGGACAAACTCCAATACTACCAGTCTGCCCTAGACTCCTCACAAAACAGCCCCAAACAATTCTGGTCCTCCATAAACTCCATCCTCCACCCAGGTAAAGTCAGTACCCCTCCTCCTAACATCCCTCACTCCTCAGAAAATATTGCTACCTCATTCAACACACACTTCACCCAAACCATACTATCACTAGCTAAACAACACAACCCCTCCTCCAACCCACACCTTCAACTAGTAATCTCCCACTGCCTTCTCTTTTTCTCCTGTACCTACCTCCAACATAAAAAAACTCTTAACTAAACTTAAACCCACCAAATTAGCAGCAGACAACCTCCCAAGTGAATACCTACAAATCGCAGCTGATGCTCTGGCCTACCCAGTATCCATCTTGATTAACCGATCTCTGTCAGAAAGTTACGTTCCCACATTGTGGAAAGTCTCACATATAATTCCCCTCCACAAAGGCGGACCCTCTGCAGAACTAACCAATTACCGCCCCATAGCTATTCTCTCTCCACTCTCCAAAATACTAGAGAGATGCATACACTCTCAGGTCTCACACTACCTCCTTACTAACAACCTCCTTTCCAGTACTCAGCATGGTTTCCGACCAAACCATAGCACCACCACTGCCTTACTCTCCTTTACAAACACTATCCTTCAGCATAAAACAATGGCTATCTCTCCTCTGCTACTTTCCTAGACCTATCTAAAGCATTTGACATGGTCCCACACAAACAACTTATCTCTGTCCTCAATAACCTATCCTTCTCACAATCAGTCGCCAACTGGTTTCAGAGTTACCTGTCTGACCGCCAACAATCCGTTGTATGGCAGAATGACATATCTCCCCAACTACCTGTCTCCATAGGGGTTCCCCAAGGATCCATCCTTGGACCCCTACTTTTCTCTGTTTACACCAATAATCTAGCCTCTGCCACCAAACATGGCACACTCATCCAATACGCAGATGACTCTGCCATCATCTGCTCAGCTCAGTCCCTACCCAAACTGCAAAAAGTCACACAGGAAGCCTTTTCCTCTGTTGAAACATGGTTATCCGATGCCCAATTAATACTCAACCCAAACAAAACTAAACTACTCATCTTCCAACCCACCAAACATACTCAAAACAACTCTCACTTTAACATCACAGCAAAAGACAACACCACTATATACCCAACTGAACATACCAAATTGCTAGGAGTGGAAATAGACAATAAACTAAAATTTGACATTCACATATCCATGACCATAAAAAAAGTCCGCAAAAAATTAGGAGCATTATATAGAAATAAACAATTTCTCACCAAAGCAGCAAAGATTTCAATAGCAAATTCCCACCTTATCTCCATCCTACTTTATGCCTCTCCAGTATATACCAACCTAAGGCAATGTGATCTAAACAAGCTAGAGACCTGCTACAACAAAATCGCAAAATTCACCACAGGGGCATCCTACCGTAGTCACCACTGTCTCTCACTTGCTGAACTGGGCTGGCTTGAACTCCCTCACCTCCTTCAGTGGTATCAACTCTCACTCACCCACAAACTAGTAAACCATCCACTAAATGTCCCATCCCTCCAGAATCTACTCCAACCCTATCGCACCACCAGACCACTAAGATCCAGCAACAAAAATCACTTGCAGATCACTAAAGCCAATAACTCTGCTGGTGAAGCACTATTCTCTTGCCATAGCCAAATTATGGAACTCACTCCCACCCACAATTACCTCCATTGCCATCATGCACCAACTTCAAAACTTTATTAAAAGCACCTAAAAACATGCTGGCTATGCCCTTGCAACTCCCACTCTAATATCATCCACCCCATCCAACTACTACCTTTCTTTCACCTCCACTAACTACCTTGATGATAGCAAGCTCAGATGCTCATAAGCCTAGTACTTATTATACAGCAGGAACTTCTCATTGTCACATTTGTTAATGCCTGTTATGTACTTCACAGATAAAGATTCTAGTTGTCTACTGATGTACTATGCTCTTCATCTGTAAATATGTTGTAAGTAATTTCTATGTTAAATTGTTAATCACTATGTATTCCAATGTAACTACTGTCTGTTTATTTTACTGTGGAGCTTTTCTCCCCGGGCCTCCACTGAAAATGGACCCACGTCCAGTCGGACACTCCCGGTCAACAAATTTAAATAAATAAAATAAATAAATATATGAGGTGGCAAAAGCTGACACATTTTGGCTGGGCTTATGAATGGCCTCTGGCAGTTGGCTAAGTACCTACCTATGACTCTATACATACAGTATCTGCATATGCTGATAGCTTAATTTACTGTTCAAGTGTTGACTTACCTTGTGCTAATGGCAGCTATGTGTGCAATAATTGAGGCCTGCCTATGTTGGATGCACACAGTAGACTGCCTATACATGACAATTTACAGGTAGTCTTGTGTGTGTGCCAGCAATTTTTACCATGTGTGCAGGTGGAGAAAGGTGTCAGTCCCTAGGTGCCTACACTGTCAGTGCATGTGCTATATGTTCCCTCTTTGCCAAGGCATGGGCATACTGGGCACGCCTCTGTCTGCCTACTGGGGCTGGCTCAGGGTGTTCGTGGTCTGAGTACCTCTGTGCCTGTGGGGACCTTGGCAATGGTGGTGGGCTGTGAGGGCCTTCATCATTCTGTCCCTGCTGCAGCTGTTTCCTCAGGACCATATTGTGTAGCATGACACAAACTTTGAAGATGTGGGCACATGTGCCTGTAGAGTACTGCAGGGCTCCACCAGATATGTCCAAGCAACGGAACCATGATTTCAGCATCCCAAATACACGCTATATGATGATTCTGGTTTGTGCGTGTGCCTCATTGTGGCATTCCTGCATGGGTATATGTGCATTTCTGATGGGAGTCATCATCCACAGTTCCAGTGCATAGCCAGCATCCCCCACCATGTGACCATTTGGGATGTCCTCCCTGGCAAATAACCGATACAGCTGTGAGGCATGCCAGATGTGGGAGTCGTGATAGCTTCCAGGGCTGCCAGCACACACATCCATGATAATGCCCTGGGCATTGCATACGACTTGGCAGTTGATGGTGGGGTATCCCTTGCGGTTTATGAAGCACCTATCCTGATCACCGGGTGGTGACTTGATGTGTATGTGGGTGCAGTCTATTGCACCCAGTATCTCTGGGTATTCTGCCACACGGTGGAAGAGATGCATATTTCTGGCCAACTCCTCCTGCATTCGGGGGAAGTATATGTGCTCATTGGCATGTGGTAACATGGCATCCAGGAACTGGTGCAGTACCCTGGATGCTGATGCCTGTGAGATCCCCATGATATCCCCAGTTGGTCTTTGAAAGGTACCTGTAGCTAGCATTCTCAGGCTTACACATACCTTCATATCCACTGGGATGAGTTATCCTCTGTTAGTTCTGGCTCTGAGGCATGGCCATCACAGGTCCACAAGTTGCTGTAGGATGTCCCTGTCCACCCTGTAATGCTCTACTATCTCCAGATCATGTAGCCCCTGGTAGGTTATCCTGAGTCTGAACACTCTCCTCCTCCTCTGGTGCCTGAGGTGCTCATGTGCATCATCCTCCACACCACCTTCAGTCTCCAACAAAGCTATGGCAGCCCCTAACATGTACATAATAAAAGTTCCCCATGTGTATACACCACTGGTACAGAGTGTATGGGAATATGCAAATGTGTGTGAGGTGCTTTCACACTTTATAGTATTGTGCTATGGATGCTGCTGATGTTAGTGGGTGTGTATGAGCTATTCCAGCTGCAGTGTGTCTTAATTATGGGTTTTGCAATGAGTACTGCAAGTGTGGGGCCTTTACTGTGGAGATCTACTTGCCTGCCTTGATTAATCTGTTGCCCTTTAATTCACTTTTAGACCTGGATCCCCTCCCATTAGCAGGAATGCATCCACCTGCCGTCTTTCTTGTTTTGTACTTTCCCTACCCAGTCATGGCAAAATGTGCCTTGTAGCTAATATATTGCAAATTGGCTTTCTTCTCCTTTGACACTTTACTGTTTTCTTTGTAGTACAGCCCCTCTTCGTTCCAGTTCTGCAGGTAGCTGCTTGCAGCCTTGTTAGCTGTTGGCAATGGCCCACTGCAGGCACCAAGGTGTTGATTAGTCATTTGTACTCCAATTTCATTGCTGCAGCATTTCCTTATTTCTTTCCTATATCCTTCCTGTTTCAGCTGCAGTGTGTGCCGCACATACCCGTTTACCGGGTTTATGCCCGTTTTCATCTCAGTTCACATGCATACTCAGTTACCTTGTGTACTCTCAGCTAAGCATAGCTATGGCCAATTTGACACACCCCTATCCTGCAGCTTTGCCTAGCTAGGAGCAAACCGGTTTAGCAATGCTCCAACGTGCTTACAGCAATGGCGACACACCCCTCTCTTGACGTCATCTTTATCTCAAGGGCACACCTCGGTGTTATAATGCTATGCTGTGTGGTGCATCCTTACACCAGTGGGGAATCTGTGATTCACTGTTACTCCTTTCATTTGCATGGCATCGCTTACTAATTCCTAGCTACTGCGCATAACACTGTCACTGCCCCTTAGCAACCCTTGCATCATAAGTATGGTGTAGCATGCCTACCATTGACTATTATGGGGAAATCGTGATATGTGTTTCATTGCAGTTTTATTCTGTATTTTTATATATTCCTTGTGATCCCCTTTGCGCACTGCTGCCCTGCACTTCCACGTTGTGTCAGTGCGACTATATATATTAAATGTTAATTTTATATTTTGTACATTTTCTTTATGCCAATGGCTATATATTTAGCCATTGGCATATATTAACAATATAATACATGTGTTTGGTCGGCTGTCATGGCTTCGATTTTATGTTTGCAAAAATGACAGTCCTCACTGAAATCTCCCTCTCCGATGTTAAGCGCTTTCATCTGCCGAATGCAGACTTCATCAGAACAATTAAATACTTGTGTATATTTGGCGCCTTTTTCTGTTTAAATTGGATAATGACAAACACTGAATTGTTCTGATGAAGTCTGCATTCGGCAGATGAAAGCGCTTAACATCGGAGAGGGAGATTTCAGTGAGGACTGTTATTTTTGTGTTAGTAGACTGACTGCTCGTGGTGCTTCAGTTGTGTGTCATCATTTTTTATTCATTAAAGAATATAAAAGAGGATCAGCGTTTGCCTTTATTGCCACATCCCAACTGAGTTGGCTTTTCGTTAGTAAGTTTTTGGATTTACATCTTTTTCATGTTTGCAAAAATGTAAACCGTTTTCTACTGTTTACATTTCTACATGCTTACACTATGTCTGTACCACTTCCTGAATTGCTACAAACCTTCATTTGCATGTTACACTGCTGCACATGGAGTAATAAGCATACACGGCTAGGGAGTTGTGTGGGTGTAGTGTCCGCAGGTAGTGCACGTGGAAACAGCTCGTACCTGAATCGCTCGGTGGCCATATTTGGTGTTAGAACGCCAACGCTACGCCTGCACCTGGCACAAGCTTCATGAATCCCAGGGAGCATTTTTTTGTCCATAAAGTTTTTTAGCTTTAGATTGTTGTACTAAAGGACAAGTAATAGGACATATAGTGGTTTATGCATTTATATTAGGTATAAAAGAAAATAATTTTTTTGAGAATTTAAAAATATTTGACTGTTAACATGAATAAAGTGAATTTTGAGAGAATTTAATTGAGGCATTTCAATAAAAATTTCTCCTGAGGAATTTAAGCATATGATTACCTACTAGTTCAGAACATGCTGAAATGGTAAGATGTGTGAGTGTGTGTGTGTGTGTGTGTGTGTGTGTGTGTGTGTGTGTGTGTGTGTGTGTGTGTGTGTGTGTGTGTGTGTGTGAATGTGTGTGTGTGTGTGTGTGTGTGTGTGTGTGTGTGTGTGTGTGTGTGTGTGTGTGTGTGTGTGTGTGTATATATATATATATATATATATATATATATATATATATATATAGGACTATTCACTGAAAGCACATTTCACTGAAACACATTTGACTGTGCACAATTCACTGAAAGCTCAATTCACTGAAAACACAATTAACTGAAACACATTTCACTGAAAGTTATATATGGCCTTTTCCCCACTGTTGTGCGACCCTGGAGTTAGTATATACAGTACGGGGGGTGTGGGGGGCATAGCCTATTTTAAATATTTTGAATTATATATATGGATACTTGCAATTCCAATAAATTACTCTTTTCTGAACTTAATATATATCCAAAATATGTAGGGGCTACACCCCCACCCCCCCTTACTATATATACTAATTCCAGGGTCGCACAAAAGTGGGGAACAGGCCATATATAACTTTCAGTGAAATGTGTTTCAGTGAATTGAGTTTTCAGTGAATTGAGCTTTCAGTGAGTTGTGCACAGTCATTTGACTTTCAGCAAAATGTGCTTTCAGTGAATAGTCCTAGACCTATAGATATATATATTACATATAAATATATATATATATATATATATATATATATATATATATATATATACACACTTTTATGTACAACATATGCCTCCTTACAGAAGCAATTTTTACTCTTTAAAATGATCACAACTTCCTTTAAATCTTAAAGCTTACGCAAATATAAATTCTTTCTGCATACCATGGGTATCTATTGATACTTTATCTTGGTTTAATTAAATCTTTATATCACTAGGCTAAAACATTTTCCTTGCCATTTTAGCTCACATGCTGTGCTCATTTTCTGTAGACAACAACTTGCAGTATCTGATTTGTGCATTTTCTTATATCAGCTTGAATTCTTTGTAAGTAAACTGTTTTTGTTCTTTAGCTGTGACAGTATTGTTAAAGTAATAGTACATAGCATTTATAATCAGCCTTGCTAGGAGCTTGGTTGTGTTGTAAAAGCTCTTGGATCTGTTTTTTTTCTGGTTTGTAGGGATCTATTTTTTATAGAAGGGATGTCATGTTTTTTTTGGTATAACCAGGGCACCCCATTTCTGGTTTATAAACTTAATATGTTTTGGGAAGGAATCTTTGATGTGGAATTAAAAACAAAACTGGGTTTCAAGCCAAAAATAGCATATGGAAAAGGAAAAAATATAAAAGACATTCTAGAAATGGGAATGAGAGGAAAAAGAAAGTGTATAATTCTAAAATGTACAAATGTGGTGCTTGTAATTTTTGTAAATTTATTAATGATGGTCCCTATCTAGCAATAGCTGGTTTTAATAGAAACTTACAATGTCCCGGATGTTGTAATTGTAACACCAGGATGGTCGTATATATAGCAAAATGTACGTCATGCCTGGGATTCTACGTGGCGGAAACCACTAGGAGATTAAAGGACAGAATCACTGAACATATTAGGACATTAGAAATAAAAAATTGAGCAGTGCTCTGTATACGCATAGCACTGTATGTGTTAACTTTAGAAGATTTTTATTTTTTGTTATTGATAGAGTGATTACTAATGAGAGGGGGGGGGTGATCCTAAACGAAAAATTGAAGTAAAACAAAATGAATGGCAATTAAGGCTTAATGCTAGATGTGAACCTGGTATTAATGATAACATCTCTATTGTTAGTATTTTGAAACAAAAAGCTAAACATATATAACTTTAGTTTAACATTCTTATTAAAACTTGCCTTTGTTAGACTGATGGTTTAACAGCTTGATTCATGCATATTTTAATTATATTAAGAGCAAAAAGTGTGATCTTATTCAGCATATTATGTATTTTTAAATATTTTTTGTATCTTTTATATGTATTTAATAGACATTTTCTTATTGTTATTTGTTTTGACGGGCTTCCTTTAATTACACAGCTTGCAACAGTTTTTTAATAGTATTAATTAAAGGCTTCATTGTTTTTAACATAGGTAATGATGCTAGGAAGTTATGTAAGTAAAGCTTTTGTATAAATGGAAGTTGGTTTTGTTGTTCTTTAGACTCTGATGATGCCCATATAATTGTGGATGAAAGCACTAAGTCGTGATACCTGTTATTTATATAATAAATATTTATACATTCTGTGTAACCAATCCCATGGTATATTGATTATTTTTTTAAGTAGTTGTTGGTTGTTGGTGGAGAGTTTGTTTGTGGACCTGCTGTATATTGCACAGTATCTGGCAGATGATTGCATGGTAGACTTTCTTCTCAATGGAGTTCTGTTCATTGACACAAGGTGGGGCCTTTATTGATAGACGGGTGCAAACTGTAATTCCCAGCACATCAGGGAGGTTGGTAATACTATAAGAGCCACACATGAAGGTGTCTCTCTCCACTTTCAAGTTAAGGAGGAAGATGTTCTCCTCCACATGTGGCAGCTATTTATTAAGGAATTCCTTGAGTATTCTACAGGTTGATGCCTGTAAGATACTGAATATGACCTCAGTTTGTCTTTGAAAGGTCCCTCTAACTATGTTTTCCTTCATCACATATTGTGTATTTTTTTAAGATTTTTATTCAAATTTAACACAGTAGTACAACATATTACTATTCAAAAATCCATTCATTCTTCTGGCTCCAGTCAGTGAGCCAGACATGAACTTAATGGCAGTACAATGTCTCATTGCACTTAAATATGGCTAGTGGCTTTTGGTCTGATACAAGTCTTTGGAGGCACATCTTTTGTTTGTGGTGGACAAACACAGTACAAGAGAAGACTGGTAATGAACAAAAATTGAAATGAGGAATCTGTGCCTTTGTGCATTAAAGTTTCTACATATTTGAGCCATTAACAAGTGTTTCTTTACACTTTGAGGCTGGTGTTGTTACAGTCTTCAACTTCGGAGCTTATCTTCTGGGTTTCAATCCTCCTCTCTGTTTTTCTTGGTTGCCTGTTTTGTTAGTGCATGATGCCACATTCCACCTTAGGAAGACCCCTAGCCATGATAAGTAAATGCTGATAAAGAATAATCTTTACTGCTGCTTCAAGCATCTTCACTCTCACGATGGTATAAATTTTAGTGTGTTTTTTGCCTTTGTACTCAGATGCAAACAACTATTCCCCATTTCCAATAACACAAAAAAAAAACACGCTCACATAGTCTATGTCCCTGGCTTGTTGTGTTAAGCTGCATGGACACACACCATTTCTTTTTCTTGGTTATTTATTCCCCATTTCCCTTATACTCTCTTTATATTGAGCTTCCTTATTTGCATGTCATTATACAGTCATCTGCATATTAGCACTCTGCCCTATAGGGATTCATGGTTCTGTGAATTGCTACCTAACTTCACCTCTTAGATTTTGATACCATCCATAATCTAGTATGTTTCCTGTAAGAAGCTGGAAAGACATGCTTGCACAAAAAGCACACTAAAGTACCAGTTTATTTACCTACAGTAATGAAATATCTTATGAGGCTTTAATGAAAATTTGGGGTTGGTAGTTACTGAGACATTGTGGAGTTCCAAAGGCCATTCCATTTGTCTTGAATAGTTATTTACTAGATTATCAGTCAGAGATGGCTTGCTCTTCAAGACCCCCACCCTCCACCCAATTGGCTCATTCATTCCCTTTGGTGGAGAGATACTTATGGCCAGTTCATTCCTCCTATGGTCAAACGATGAGTGGTGGTGGTGGAACCATTATCCTTTTTTAATGAATTGAAGGGTTTATGGTTGGTGCAAGCTATTACCATTATGTATGTCCCATAACATGCACAGGGGCTCAAGGCTGCATGAGCCTTATTATGGGCATGTCAACCACATCTGCTAAAGAATAAAAATAGAGACGCAGAAATATTTCTACAAAGCTCTTGGCAATGGTACAGAAATCCAAGAACAACATACATTTAATAAAGCTGTCTCTCAGTTACCATTTTTGCCTAAACAGACTTCATCAGACTGTGAGACAATTCAGAATGTAACAAACTTTATCATTTTGAATTATACCACAACATCTGACTGATGATAAAATGCATGCATTAATTCACATAGCAAATGGTCTGCAAATCAGAGTATATATTGATATGGTCATTGTAGATCTTGCACTAATGTGACAAAAGATTTTGGTTTCATCAAGGGAAAGCCATTCAGCATTTCATCTATCTATCTATCTGTCTATCAATCTATCCATCTATCTATCTATCTATCTATCTATCTATCTATCTATCTATCTATCTATCTACTTATCTATCTATTTATCAATCTATCTATTTATATATCTTTAAAATTACTTATGTTGCATATTGCTCTAATTGATCAGAGGTTTATGTAAATAGACATTCAAGAATAATGCAACAAGGAATATATGAGCATATTCATGCAGTTCAGTTGCATAATATGAATAATGGTTTATTTAGGCATGCCAAAGTTTTCCAGAATTTCAGAGTTTTTTCATTGTTTTTCAATGCTATGGATGGGGATGCTCGAGGAAGAAATTCTGTGGATCAGCTGAACCAAAACTATTTTAAGGGTAGGTAAAATTAAATGCATACTTACCTCCAGGCATAAATTAAATAATTAATTATAAATCTGGTCTATTACCTGAAAGGCTAAATCATTGATGATTATAGTATTTGCCTTTTTAAGGTATAATAATTTTTGGTGGCCTCACAGCCGACCATTAGCTGCTGTCAAAGCCTCTCTGTGTTTTCTGGGTCTATCAAACTCTCCCAGCCTCACTTATTCTTAATACTGGGTCAGCAAGGAAATCAAGTCTGTACCTGGAAAAGTGACCTGCATTCAGTGCATTTACAGATGCTTATAGAAGTAAGAACATAAAAGTTTACCTTTCTGAGCATGGTACTCCAAATACTTAAGTAATTATATATAGGAAACTTTGAATATTTGTGCATTCACTTGACAATGTTTGCATATCTGTTACTACTTCACAGGTAACCTGAAACAAATCCATTTCAGCCTGCCTCCCCATTCCTGCAGAGTAGACATAATTTGAAAGCTATTATATTGAAGTGGTCTGTTGTGGAATTCCCTTCCATTAGCAGATAATCTTTAGCATCACTGTCTTGGGGGTTAGATGTGATTGTGGCATTCTGCTCCATAGTGCAATATGTCTTTGCATCCCTGTATTAAAAGTCACTTTCTGTGCAGTGTCATTACATTGATGTTGCTGCTAAACTATGTGTCACTAAGCAGCGTGTCATCATTTGTGACATCTGTTGATGTTGATAGGGTACATTCACATTTATAGTGCCATAAATTCCTGTCATTACTCTGCAATGCATTCTAAAAGTCACACATTTGTGCATCTTCAGTTGCATATCTACTCATATGCAGCCTTATCAATATGTGCAATAGTGTATGACACCAAGAAGTTAGGGCACCAACATGAACAGTGGAAGACTCTAGCATGTGTCTTAGACCATGTGCCAGCCCTACACAACTAATGAAAATGTTTATGATCCCATTCTTTGACTTTAGGTGTGGACATTGAAATTCACTCTCCCAAGCCTATACATTTGTTTTTTTTATACTAAGTATATTGAGAGAGGGTGTAGTTAATGACTTGTTGGGTGGTACGGAATTGTAGTTAATGAAAGGGGTCATGCTTTAATTATATATACCCTGACAGAAGTCAGAGTAATGATAAAAAAATGGCAAACCCGGAGAGCAAAGGTTCCAAAATTCAAATCCAGTCTTTTAATAACAAAACAAAGTAAAATCAAAACTCCTCTCAATAAAATAAGCGCTTTCATCTCGTAAGTAAAGAACTTCATCAGATAAAGAACACTTGTTTATCCCGCCTTTTTTATATGCTAAAAACAAATGTTAAACAAATTAATTGGTTCTCAGACAACACACCCTCCTTAAACAAACTATTGCAATAAAACACTATGCAACATTATAACATTAGAATTTCCATTTTGTACCACTTATTCAACCTAAATTATTCCTTTCTAAGGGCTTGAGTTTTAATAAACAGGCAATAGAACAATAATCATTTAAACCTGGCCAAGTGTCAGTATCTAATGTTAATTGCCATATTAATTCTTTTTTCTCTAGCCATAAGATAGTTGGTCCTCCCCTTCTCATATCCTGAATACTATCTATAGCCATATACTTAAACTGATGGTCCATATGTCCTTAAATATGTTTTGCTAGAGCGTTATTTAAATTTTGTTTCTTTATGTTATATTCATGTTCATAAATATGTTGATTAAATCTTCTATCTGTTTTTCCCACATAAAAACATGGGCAAAAACAGCATGTTGCTATGTCTATTACACCTGTGCTGACACAACTGTACTTTTTCTTTATACTATAATTTATCCCCCTGATATTAAATTCACTTCCTTCCTTTATTTTTGAGCAATAGTTACATGATCCACATTTTCTCATTCCCACATTTCTGTTGTTTAACTTTACCATTTTTGTTCTTCTCTCTAATAACTTTTTGAAATTACAACCCCTCCTAAATACTATAGGTGGAAACTGGTTCATATTCTTTCTTATCAAGGGGTCATCAGATCAAATAGCCCAATTTTCCTTAAAATCCACCCCAACATATTATATTCTGAGCTATAAGTAGTAACAAAGGCTATATTAAAATTCTGTGTCGTGGTAATGAAAATATTCATATTTGTGTTTCCCATGTTAAATGGGTTTTCCGTTTTGCCACCATTAACCAAAATAGGTTTAAAATACCCCCTATTTCTTTTGTTCTGTACTTTATCCACCGATTCATGTAATATATTATCCGGATAGCCCCTTTCCTGAAACATCTTGACCAAATTGTTACGTTCTTCTATAAACTTAGTTTCTAGGGAAACCATGCGGACTGCCCTAACTAGTTGTCCTTTAACCACAGATCGCTTTTGGTAATCTGGGTAAAAGCTAGTATAATGCAAAAAACTATTTGAATAGTTTCTTTCCTGAATATACGTGAATGCTATTGCAGTCCTTGTCTATCTTTAGTTAAATGTACATCTTAATAAGAAATACTATCTACACTAAATTCATGGGTAAAAGAAAGGAAACTAGTAGTTCCCTTCTACATAATTTAAAAATTCATTTCGAACATTCAAAGGATGCTTCCATATAATAAATATGTCATCCAGAAAATGTACATATAAATTAATAGCCTCTTGAAACCTACTAGTAAAGACAAAATGGTTTTCCCAATAGGCCATGACCATATTGACAACTGCTCCCCCGCATGGTGAACCCATTGCTACCACCTTTTTCTGTAAGTAATATTTACCATTAAAGTATATATAATTAGTTATCAAGACCATTTCCAATAGTTCCATTAACAAGTTATTTTTGTCCTGTGGTAACCCACTGACGTATAACATTTCCGTTATCCATTCCAAACCTATGTCCATAGGTATGACAGTGAACAAGTCATGGACATCTACAGTTAACAAAATATTATTTGGATCAAATATTGTTTGTTCAATCATTTCCAAGAAATTCTATGAGTCTTTACACATTTGACTTTGTTTCTGCAGAATCTGTTTAAACTCATAATCAATATATTTGGCACATGCTGAGGTTATTGAATTCCATCCATCAACTATTAGTCATATAGGAGGGTTTTCTACTTATTTATGTATTTTAGGCACTACAAATATTATAGGGGTAGAAGGAGTTTTATCTTTAAATAATTGTAAAGATCTATATCTATTTGCTTTTCTAGAAACATATCACTCAATTGATTACAAAAACGGTGATACGCTCCATTCATTTCACTTAATGAAACTTCAATGTATGTTTCAGTCATCAAGATTTTTTGCATTCTGTTATCATAATCTTATAGATCCATTATAACTACCCCCCTTATCAGGTTTCAATAATCTAATTTGTTGACTCTGTAGAAACCTGAGAGTTTTCCTTTCTTCTTGATTGAGATTTTGTTTACTTCTTTTATTTATCAAAATACGCCTAAAATCAAGTTAACAAATCTTTTCATATGTTGTTAATAAAGGATGTAAAGGTGGATTATATGTACTACTAATGCTAAAAACATTCCCATCTTTATTGTTGAATGTAGCCCCATGCATCAGTGCCAAATTCATCTTTATTAAAAATAATTTTAAATCAGTAATGGTATTAGCCATATGTTTATTTTATTTATTTATTTATTTATTATTTTACATTTGTTGACCGGGCTAGTCTAGCTGGATATACGTCCATTTTCAGTAGAGGCCCGGGGAGAAAAGCTCCACTAGTCGTAACAAGTATCATCATAAAAAGGCATTAAAAGGTTACATTAGAAACATAAGTAGTTATAACAAGTTAAACAGATAATATAAATTGAACATAAGGTTTTTTTTTTTTTTACTATAGTCATATGACAACATATATTTACAAGGTTTTTTTTTGTGCAGTGAAAGTTAACAAGGGAAAGGGTGAAGGAAAAAATTAGGTTAGTCTGGATTAGTGCAGGAGCAAAGCCAATGTTTATTGAGATAAATTTTCAGTTGTCTTTTAAAAAGTAGGAAAGAGGTCAAAGATGTGATATCAGAGGGTAGTTTATTCCATATTTTTCCAACAGAGTTGGAGAATAGACAGTCACCTGCAAAATTGTTGGGTTTAGTAATATTAATCTGAAGTTTATTTGAAGAACGTAGTTGCTTCAGGTTATTGTATGGTGAAATAAGGCTAGAAAGTATTGGTGTGTTGGCTGGCTGATATAGAATCTTATAAGCTATTAAGAGCTGTTGAAGTACAAGTTGGTTAGGAAGTTCGATCCAGCCTAGTTCTTTTAAGTTCAAGCAGTGATGAGTTTGAAAAGGAGATCCTACTGCAAATCGAGCTATATTATAATAGGATGTTGCTAGTTTTTTAATGTTGTTTTTGGAAAGATTAGTGTAAATGGGGGAAGCATAGAGAAGAGTAGAGATTAGGTGAGATCTAGCTATGGTGGACCTTGCTGTAGGTGTTAGGAAATGTTTGATTCTGTAAAGGGATCCTATTTCTTTATTAACTAATTTTATTGTGTTGTTGATGTGAGAGTCAAAGTTGAGGTTATTATCAATAGTTATTCCTAATAGTTTTGTGGTCAAGTCAGGAGAAATGAGAGTACCGTCAGAGGAGGTAAGAGTGAAATATGGTGGAGTAGATTTACGAGTAGGTGAAAAAAGTAACAGTTTGGTTTTCTTGGGGTTAAGGAGTAGACAGCGGTGAGAGAACCAAAGTTCTACAGCGTTAAAAGCTTTTTGAGTAAGAGACTGGAGTTCTGTTTGAGAGGTAGCAGTACAGATTATAGTAGAGTCATCTGCGTATTGTATGCAGGTAGTATATGGGATAGCAGATTGTAGGTCGTTAATAAAGATTGAAAATAGAAGAGGGCCTAGGATAGAGCCTTGAGGTACACCTAAAGAGATAGGTAGAATATTTGAAAGTGAATTTTTCCAGAGTACTGCCTGCTGACGATTTTCTAGGTAAGATGCAAACCAAGATAAGGCAAGATGGTCAAGAGCAAGAGATTTTAGTATGTGTAGTAGAAGTTTATGATTCACCATATCAAAAGCTTTGGATAGGTCGATGAAGACTGAGGATGATAGATAGTTGTTGTTAAGGTTAGTGTTGATGGAGTTAGTAAAGGAGAGTAAAGCAGTAGTGGTACTGTGTGAAGGTCTGAAACCATGCTGACAGTTAGCAAGTAGGTTGTTGTTGAGAAGGTGATTAAGTATTTGTTTGTGAATACATTTTTCCATGATTTTAGCGATTGGTGAGAGGAGTGCTATTGGTCGAAAATTAGAAAAATCATTGGACTTTCCCCCTTTATGTAGTGGGATGATATGAGATATCTTCCAGATAGAGGGGACAATTCCTTCCTTTATAGATCTATTAATCAGGATGGAAATAGGGTAGGCTAAGACTTTGGCTCCTATCTGCAGGAATTCTGCAGGCAGTTTGTCTGCAGAGGGAGTGGTAGGTTTTAACTTTTGGAGCAGTGATGAAATAAAGGAAGTAGAAACAGGTTGTAAGTGGAGGATGGGAGGTGGATTTGATGTAGGTGGAAGTAGGTTAGAGGTATGAGGAGATAGATGACTAGCAAGAGTTTGGATAGTATTCATGAAGAACGAGTTGAAGTCATTCGCTATTTGTGTAGGGTTCTCTGGGTTAGAGTCCTGGGGGTTAGGTGTATAGAATGACCAGGAGATAGAAGATTATTAATACTGGCCCAGAATTTTTTAGGTTCCTTATTGGCGGTTTGTTGCAACTGAAGGTAATAGTTCTTTTTGTCTGTCAGGATAGCTCTTTTTGTGCTGTTTCTAAGCTCTCTAAAGTTTTGGCGACCAGTTAGATTTTTAGTGGTACGCCATTTTGCCCAAGATTTGTTCCTAAGAATGATTCTATGCCTAGTATTATTAGTTAGCCAGGGTGCTACTTTTGTTTTGGTTCTGATGGTACGACTTGGGGCATGTTGGTCCAGAATAGATAAGAATGTGGAGTTGAAGTAATCTACTGCTTCATTAAGGGGGAGATATTTTAATGGGGACCAATTACATTGTTTTAGTTCAGCTTGATAATGTTCAGAGTTAAAATGCTTTTTTGTTCGTAGTGTTCTATAAGTGGCAGGTAAAGTTAGGTTGGTTTTGTGTCTAATGACATAAGTTAATGAATGGTCACTTAGATCATCTGAAAGGGTACCAGACTGGTAGATTTGTTGGGGGGTATTAATCAGAATCCAGTCTAAGATGGATTTGTGGTTGTTGGATTTATTAGTTCTGGTAGGACAGTTAATGATTTGTGTGAAGCCATATAGGTTTATGTGGGAGGTGGGGTTTATACTATTGCAGGAATTCCAATCAATATTAAAGTCACCTAGGACAAGTGTTTCTTGGGGGAGGTTGTTCGACAGCAAGCTAAGGATACATTCTAGAGTATTAGTGTTATTTCCTGGGGGGAGATATATACAAATGATATTAATAGCTTTACTAGGGTTGATTTGAAATTTGGAGCTGATTACTTCTGCATTATTGTCTAGAGGAAGATTCAGATTTATTATACTAATTTGAAGTTGTGCTTTGTAGAGAATTGCTACGCCTCCTCCCTTTTTGGTTTTACGATCCAGTCTAAAGATATTATACCCGGGAGGGATAATTTCATTATCCTTAATGGTAGGTTTTAGCCATGTTTCTGATAAACATAGGATATCAAATTGGTGAACATCTAAAAGGGCATGGAGTTGAGAAATTTTGTTACAAATGCTTCGTACATTAAGATGAGCTATTGTGAGAGAATTGGTAGAAGTGATAGATGATATAGAAGAAGCTTTGTCATGTTTTTTGTAGCTATTGGTATTTGTGCAATGTGGGCCAGGGTTAGGGTGAATATCCCCATCCAACAGTGATTGGAGCAGTTTGAAATATTGGAGCTGGAACTATTTATGTAAGTTGTAAATTAATTTTTTAGTTTTTTGTTTGCTTAGCTTAAAGTGTGCAAGTCTGTGGTATCTGGCAAATAGGTAGTTAGGTTTGGTAGTTAGATTTAAGGTGGCTGGAGTGAAAGGTGAGGTCGGTGTAGAGGTGTGTTTAGAGGGAAACACAAGAGTAGAGAGGAGTGGGTGTTCGTAGGAGGTTAGGAGATAAGTAGTTACAAGAGGAGGTAAAAGTGATAAGCAGATAACTATTCGAATGTATAGAGGGAGGAATAATGTACACATTTTGTAGGTTAGGGAGGTGAGAGAGAAAAAGGAAAGTAGATAGAAGTAAAGAAGAGAAATAGTATTATGACTTTAAGTTGTAGAGGGGAGGATAGATTTGAGAAAGGTGGGTGTGGTATGAGGTGAGAGGGGTTGGGTATGCTAATAAAGAGATTATGTCTGATTGGTTGGGGGGTGTGTTTACTGGTGGTATTAGTGTAGGACTACTGGGGGTGGTTGGGAATTGGGGGCAGGGTAGGGGAGCGGAGTGAGCCCGAAGGGCGAACGGAGCAGGTAGAGACAAGAGAGCAGAGTGTGGATGAAGACAATCAGCAAAGTATGAAAAATTCAGCAGGTAAGTCTGGGAGTGAGAGAGTGTAGCCACAGGTTTGGACACTGATAGCAAGATGGTCAGGATGTTAAAGGAGTACTGCACCCACAGACTCAAACAACATGTTTAAAACATCATGGCATGATGTTTCCTACACTTTAACAGCACTCTGGGATTATTTACAGGATTTTAAATATTTTTATATGCAATTCCAGACTCTGACTACCTGGAGGCTTACATATTGACATGGTTTGGATAAGTCAGGTTGCCATCCAGTATCCCAGAAATCATTCAAAAAACGAAAAGACCCACGGAAACCTTGCTCCAGCAAACAAAAAGGCAGTAATCAAGCTGCTGCAAAAACCAAGAAGTAAATGTTCTTAACGCAAGTTTATTAATTAACGTTTTCGCCTTGCTTACAAGCTTGGCTTCTTCAGAGAACGTTTAAAATAAAACAAAGTGCAGTTTTTATATAATTCATTAAAGGAAGTGATGTCAGTGAAATACTATTTAGAACTGATTCTTCATCCTGTCATATCAGATGGTATATATTACTCAAAAATTATTTTAAAAATTATTCTAAAAGTAATGATTTAGAAACAAATATAATACATTAGATCAAAAATTATAAATTATAATACATGAGGGCAGTCTCCGATTAACATATAAAGGCAAGAACACATAAAAACTTTCATTAAGGCTCAACAAAGTATAAAAATGTAAAAAATAATGAAATAATGAAATAAGTTTGATTAACCAACAAATATAAAGTGAGTATTGTAAATAAATAAATGTGCCCATAATATAAAGCATACTTAATAAACTAGCTTAAAAAGACAAGTTATCATGTTTTGCATAAGTATGAGTATAAATATCAATACAATGCCTACTAAAATAAATAACCAGGGAAATTAACCTGGATAATGTAAAAAAGTTTTTATCAACCTGAGTTTATTGTCATTTAATTTAGTAAAAAAATAATAAGTAAATAAATATCAAATAAGTAAAAAAGAGTATAAAAGAGACTAATAGTTGAACAATCAATGTTCCGAGTAGGGAAATAATTTATCAAATTACTCAGTTAATCTAGAAAGATTAACGTAAATAACTTCTTAATTTTAAGACTGGTAAAATGTTACAACTATCATTTAGTCCGGGAAAATGGAATGCATCCGTCCTAAATTGCCACTCTAACTCCAAAATTTCTAATAATAAGGTAGTAGGACCCCCTCTAATGGATGGTTTGATTTGGTCAATTGCCATAAAAGAAAAGCTATGCCCTAGATAGTCTAATGTATGTTTAGCTAGGGCATTGTTTTCATTGTGGTTATTTATTGCATAAATATGCTCATACATGCGATCGCGTAATCTACGGTCCGTCTTTCCAATGTAGAAAGACGGACAGCAATCGCAGAGGGCTATATAAACCACCAATTTACTTTCACAGTTAAGGGGCTTAGTTATAGTGTACTTCTTGCCTCTCACTGTGAATGTTTGACCAGATTTGGTTTTGTGACATCTGTTACAAAAACCACATGGGTACATACCCAGTTTTTTGTTGTAAAATTTACTTGTAAGGTCTCTCTGTAATAGTTCTTTTAAATTCCTATTTCTTTTAAAAACAAATTTGGGAGAGTATCCAAAGTTCTTAATTAAGTTAGGGTTACTTAAAATAAAGTCCCAATTCTTCCGAATGATTGTAACTATTTCACTAGAATCAAAACTAAAGGTAGTTACATAACTAAGAGTTAAGTCAAAGGTAGGTCTTTTGTCATCAGTTAAATAAACAGTAGTCAAAGGGTCTTCATTAATGTTAGTTAATGAAACATTAATGTGTAAATTATTATCTAAATTTATATTAGACAAAATTGGCTTAAAAAAACGTTAAGTCTTTTAACTTTCACCTCGTCAAAAACTTCTTTAATGAGTTTTAGTGGGTATTTTCTCTTCAAAAACATATCTGTTAATAAGTCACATTCTTCATAGAAGAGTTCCAATGTACTGCACATTCTTGCCGCTCTTACAAATTGCCCTTTGACTACACCTTTCTTCTGTCTAAAGGGATGGTGACTAGAAAAATGCAAGAATGAATTACAGTACGTTGGTTTCTGATGTATCTTTGAAGTAAACACACAGGAATGAAAGTCTTTCGTTAGTTTTACATCCAAGTAATCAATACTTGATGTTGAAAAACTGTGGGTAAATTTCAAAAATTCTGAGGTGTTATTAATGGCGGACACAGAAGTGTCAGCCATTATACTGTTACCTTCAAATAAAATAAAGATATCATCAAGATATCTCGTGTAAAATCTAATAGGTGTTACTAATTCTATTGAAGAAAAGACAAAATGTTTCTCCCAATAACTCATATAAAAGTTAGCCACTGATGCTCCACAAGGAGAGCCCATGGCTACTCCCTGTTTCTGTAAGAAGTATTTTTTGTCGAACATAAAATAGTTCGAAGAAAGTACAATGTCTAATATTTCAGTAATGACGTCTATTTCATTTTTTGGGGGCCCCTAATTCCCCCAATAGGAGGGCTATCCATTCAAGAGATTCCTGGTGGGGGATCGAGGTGTACAAGTCAACCACGTCAACAGTGAGGAAATTAAACTCACTGTTGAAGGGTTGAGCATCAATAGCCTCCAAAAAATACCAGGAGTTCTTGCAGATCGCTGGAAAGTGTGCTATATATTTAGACAACATTTTGTCCACCAACCTAGCACAAGAGTAAGTCATTGAGGACCTTCCATCTATTAAAGCCCTCATTGGTGGGTTTTCTAAATTTTTATGTACCTTTGGTATGCCGAACATAACAGGTATTTTTGGCAGTGTCATATCAATAAAATTATAGGTGTCCAAATCGATTTTGCCTTCGAGAAATAAATCACGAAAGTACCCCCTCATCCTGTTATGTGCTCCTTGAATCTCGTTAAGGGATGCTTCGGCATACGCAGGTGACTCTAAAATGGAGTACATTTTTCTTGTGTAAACAGATTCATCCAGTATTACCAGACCCCCCCTTGTCAGGTTTCAAAAGTCTGACTGGTGTATTACAAAGGTCATTAAGCATTTGAATTTGTGCTTTTGTGGTGTTAAATTTATGGTGTGTATTCATTGTCAACCTATCGTTAAACAAGTGTCTCAAGTCCACTTCACAAGCCTGTTCAAAAAAATGTAAAGAGGGATGCAATGGTGGATAAAAAACACTAGGGAGTTTCAACAGATAAGAAGAATCAAAGTTGTCAAAATCACTATTAAAGTACAACTTTAAATTAAGTTTTCTAACAAAGCACTTTAAATTTATCAGTTCTTTTGATACGTCTCCAAACCTACTAGAAACAAAAGTGTACCCATATGCTAATAATTCAATAAGCTCTTCAGGTAAATGGAGGTCAGTAAAATTATATATTTTAAAGTCACCATCCTGATTCAAGATGATTTTGGGGCCATGTTGGGGTGAAGAGGTATTACTAACGAAAAAATTGTCATAAGATCCAATAAGTATCTCTCCATTGTCTGTTAGATCAACATTTGAAGTTAATTCCAGTTCTTTCTCCTGTTGGGGCGTTGTCGTGAATTGCGCTGACCTAAAAAATTATTATTGTTATTATGAGAGTTGTTGTTGTTATAATTATTGGCAGTAAGGCCCTTAATTCTGTTACTGTGCCTTGGGCCCATGTTAGCGTTGTTAAAGGTCTCGTCTTCCATTAAGTCATCATTAATGTCATGTGAATTGGCATTAGTTTCGTCAAGGTCAAACGCACAGTTTGTTCCACCTGTGGCCGTGTCTTTGTGCTCCAAAAACCGGAGCTTAGGATAGGCATTATCACTCCGATATGCTTGTCTGTCTCTCACAAGTTTTTTGGTTTTATTTTGTTTAAGTTTGACCAACATTGCTTCTATACTGGTTAATGTACGGTCATAGTCCACCTTGAACTTAACAAACTTTTGATCATCCTTAAGTTGTTTGTCAAGTAAATCTATTTCAGTTATTAATTGTTGCACCTGAAGCTCATAATGTTTTATTATAAGCTCAAGCAATTGTATTCCCTGAATTTGGAACAGTTCCTTCAGTTCACTAAACAATAACTGGTTGTTAAGTAAGCCTGATGGTGCAAACGAGTTTCTTAAACCTTTCGGTACCAGTCGCTCATGTATACATTGCTTAAAATAAGCCGATTCTAATTGCAGCTTTTTAAGTCTTAAGACTTTACTGTCAAAGAGTTTCAGCTTTTCTGAAATGGTAGTCATGTTATCACTAGAATTATCCAAATTAGCAGTGTTTGCAGTTGTAAAAGCAAATGCTTCTGTATTTTGCATCCATGCATCTATGTTTAACAAATTACTGTCACTACTACTACTACTAGACTTTTGAAACCTGACAAGGGGGGGGGGGGGTCTGGTAATACTGGATGAATCTGTTTACACAAGAAAAATGTACTCCATTTTAGAGTCACCTGCGTATGCCGAAGCGTCCCTTAACGAGATTCAAGGAGCACATAACAGGATGAGGGGGTACTTTCGTGATTTATTTCTCGAAGGCAAAATCGATTTGGACACCTATAATTTTATTGATATGACACTGCCAAAAATACCTGTTATGTTCGGCATACCAAAGGTACATAAAAATTTAGAAAACCCACCAATGAGGGCTTTAATAGACGGAAGGTCCTCAATGACTTACTCTTGTGCTAGGTTGGTGGACAAAATGTTGTCTAAATATATAGCACATTTTCCAGCGATCTGCAAGGACTCCTGGTCTTTTTTGGAGGCTATTGATGCTCAACCCTTCAACAGTGAGGTTAATTTCCTCACTGTTGATGTGGTTGACTTGTACACCTCGATCCCCCACCAGGAATCTCTTGAATGGATAGCCCTCCTATTGGGGGAATTAGGGGCCCCAAAAAATGAAATAGACGTCATTACTGAAATATTAGACATTGTACTTTCTTCGAACTATTTTATGTTCGACAAAAAATACTTCTTACAGAAACAGGGAGTAGCCATGGGCTCTCCTTGTGGAGCATCAGTGGCTAACTTTTATATGAGTTATTGGGAGAAACATTTTGTCTTTTCTTCAATAGAATTAGTAACACCTATTAGATTTTACACGAGATATCTTGATGATATCTTTATTTTATTTGAAGGTAACAGTATAATGGCCGACACTTTTGTGTCCGCCATTAATAACACCTCAGAATTTTTGAAATTTACTCACAGTTTTTCAACATCAAGTATTGATTACTTGGATGTAAAATTGACGAAAGATCTTCAATCCTGTGTGTTTACTTCAAAGATACATCGGAAACCAACGTACTGTAATTCATTCTTGCATTTTTCTAGTCACCATCCCTTTAGACAGAAGAAAGGTGTAGTCAAAGGGCAATTTGTAAGAGCAGCAAGAATGTGCAGTACGTTGGAACTCTTCTATGAAGAATGTGACTTATTAACAGACATGTTTTTGAAGAGAAAATACCCATTAAAACTCATTAAAGAAGTTTTTGGTGAGGTGAAAGTTAAAAGACTTAATGGCTTTTTTAAGCCAATCTTGTCTAATACAAATTTGGATAATAATTCACACATTAATGTTTCATTAACTAACATTAATGAAGACCCTTTGACTACTGTTTATTTAACTGATGACAAAAGACCTACCTTTGACTTAACTCTTAGTTATGTAACTACCTTTAGTTTTGATTCTAGTGAAATAGTTACAATCATTCGGAAGAATTGGGACTTTATTTTAAGTAACCCTAACTTAATTAAGAACTTTGGATACTCTCCCAAATTTGTTTTTAAAAGAAATAGGAATTTAAAAGAACTATTACAGAGAGACCTTACAAGTAAATTTTACAACAAAAAACTGGGTATGTACCCATGTGGTTTTTGTAACAGATGTCACAAAACCAAATCTGGTCAAACATTCACAGTGAGAGGCAAGAAGTACACTATAACTAAGCCCCTTAACCGTGAAAGTAAATCGGTGGTTTATATAGCCCTCTGCGATTGCTGTCCGTCTATCTACATTGGAAAGACGGACCGTAGATTACGCGATCGCATGTATGAGCATATTTATGCAATAAATAACCACAATGAAAACAATGCCCTAGCTAAACATACATTAGACTATCTAGGGCATAGCTTTTCTTTTATGGCAATTGACCAAATCAAACCATCCATTAGAGGGGGTCCTACTACCTTATTATTAGAAATTTTGGAGTTAGAGTGGCAATTTAGGACGGATGCATTCCATTTTCCCGGACTAAATGATAGTTGTAACATTTTACCAGTCTTAAAATTAAGAAGTTATTTACGTTAATCTTTCTAGATTAACTGAGTAATTTGATAAATTATTTCCCTACTCGGAACATTGATTGTTCAACTATTAGTCTCTTTTATACTCTTTTTTACTTATTTGATATTTATTTACTTATTATTTTTTTACTAAATTAAATGACAATAAACTCAGGTTGATAAAAACTTTTTTACATTATCCAGGTTAATTTCCCTGGTTATTTATTTTAGTAGGCACTGTATTGATATTTATACTCATACTTATGCAAAACATGATAACCTGTCTTTTTAAGCTAGTTTATTAAGTATGCTTTATATTATGGGCACATTTATTTATTTACAATACTCACTTTATATCTGTTGGTTAAACAAACTTATTTCATTATTTCATTATTTTTTACATTTTTATACTTTGTTGAGCCTTAATGAAAGTTTTTATGTGTTCTTGCCTTTATATGTTAATCGGGGACTGCCCTCATGTATTATAATTTATAATTTTTGACCTAATGTATTATATTTGTTTCTAAATCATTACTTTTAGAATAATTTTTAAAATAATTTTTGAGTAATATATACCATCTGATATGACAGGATGAAGAATCAGTTCTAAATAGTATTTCACTGACATCACTTCCTTTAATGAATTATATAAAAACTGCACTTTGTTTTATTTTAAACGTTCTCTGAAGAAGCCAAGCTTGTAAGCAAGGCGAAAACGTTAATTAATAAACTTGCATTAAGAACATTTACTTCTTGGTTTTTGCAGCAGCTTGATTACTGCCTTTTTGTTTGCTGGAGCAAGGTTTCCGTGGGTCTTTTCGTTTTTTGAACCTAGTCTGTCTACTTTTTGGCGTTTTACATCCCAGAAATCATTGTTTGGCTCAAAAATGTTACATCATGCAGGCCTCCATTTGCCTAAAGTTCCTGTCATTTCATAGATGTTGCATGCGAACAAAGTACTGAGTAAAATAGAACAGTGTAAGTAACATTCCCTGCTGCTGGGATGACTACTTAAAACAGAAACAGTGCAAATGCCACAGAACACACTCAAAGTGCTGTTTACTGCTGCCTTTTTTTCTAATTTAGTTTAAATGGCACTAATTTGTGAGACAATGAATTCCAGTTCATTTACTTCTCCCCTCCCCCATAACACTTAGCTTCCCTAGCTGTCAAAGTCCTGAGGGTAATTTGACCTGATAATTCCATTGATTGGCAGATCTCAGCAGGGTGCTTGACTCATGTAATTTAATCTTTACTCTAGCATTTCCTTTGTTAGAGGGGACATTTTTTTCGCTGCACTATAGCCATGGCTTACTTGACTGCAATCACATCCAGTAAGGTCTTGCACCAAGGAGCTAAAGAATAAAACAGTTATACTATTAACCAGTTTAGATCTTTATTAATTTAAGTGTTAAGGTATCACTTCATGCTTCTACCTTGTTAAAAATTGAGATTTACATGTGCAAAGTGTGTTGGTATGCAGTGTTTGCCTTCGTATGTTTTTACTCCACTGGTTAGTTTGCAAAAAAAAACCTTTTGCAGTGTCCCTGGATTTGTCTTTGTACATACAAACCACATTGCTATATTTTCCCCTTCCTTTTTCTTGTGTCCAGAAGTCACTTATAACAAAGTACATTTTTTATTGATTTTTTTTTTTAAATAAAGGACATCAAGGTTAACTTACCTTGAATCAGATAATGGATGCCACTGCAAAGAATCACTGTTGAAATATTTGTGCAGGGACAAAATCCCTTACTAAATCTATTTGCCAGCCTCCAGTTCAATTGGTGCTATGGCTTTAATATACTGGTGTGTTTGCTCATGCCTTCCAAATATTGGCACCAGTTTTGCAGTGTTGTAACAACCCGACATGCCCATACACCTTTACCCATCAATATGCAGCTACTCCTGTTCATGTGAGTATGTGAATTCATTTTCAGACTTAAGGTGTGGAAGCTGCACTGAAAAATGCTAGGTGCTTGTTCAGGTTTCACATGGTGCTTGCTTAGAGCTACTCTGTTAAGCCACTATGAATATGTTGCATTGACACCTCTGATACCAGGGTAATGTTTTAATCTTTCTATTCCCACACTGCACACTAGCAGTATCTGGTGCTAATACAACAGAGAAGTATGCAAGCGATACACCACCTAAGCATCATTTGCCGTGCAGAATGTACAAGTATGCATACCAAATTTCTGTGTTTCCAAACATCGGTGTTACTACACTACTACTGAATAAAATGAACAGCACTCAGGCTGGGGGCAGGACAAGGGAGCCATGACATCACAGAATGGGTGGGTCTTATTATTTTAGTTAGAATCAGATGACGGCTGTGATGATATCACTTTGGGGGAGGGAACTGATTAAAAAAAAAAAAAGTACCTGCACTGTCTGGCCTCGATGATGTCAGTAATTGGGCGACTCCAGTAAGCTTTATTCAAATGTGAGAGAATCATTTTGTAAGTGAAACCATCACAGTATGAGAAGGTAGGCTTCTGTTACAGAAGTAAGGGGAATTATAAAAATTGTAAATGCTTTATTGTTGTTGCTTTACAGAGGACAATGTAAATAGGGAGGAAAAGGGCCGTGAAGTTAAGGAATACATTAGAGGAACCTGTTGTACTCCTTTAAAGGAGGGGAAAGTAGTAGGAATGGCTAGTGCAAGGAAAGAAGGAGTATAGGTGAGACTGAGAAAGCTAGGAGCAGAGTAAGGCAAGCTGAGAACAGTGTAAATAAGGTAAGGAATTTAGAAATAAGGTCTAAATTATGATGCAAGAAACTAAGTTTGAGACAGCACCAGGAGGTCTGATACTATGGAGCAAATGGGAGATGCCCAGTTAGAGACTGATAGTCTGAGTGGAAGTGAGGAAAAGCAGAAGAGAGAGAGAAAAGGGGGTTAGAAGTAGCTTTTGAAACAATACAAGACAGAGAAGAAAGGCTTTAGAAAGGGTATGGCTGCTGGCAAACCTGTCAGAGAGGCTTGGTTTTCCAAGCAAGGGTCTTTGCAACCATTAGATAACACTTTATGTGTACCAGTGTCAATACATACTTTCACTGTCTTTCAAAAGCAAAGTGTCTCTTTGGGAGCTGTTAGAAGTTTTCTTTACTTTGCCCTATTGTTCAGTGGTGTCCAGCTGGGAGATAGCAGGTATTTGGAGCAGAGACAGACTGGAACACAGTTTTAGTATTTCACTGTCTTTCAAAAGCAAAGTGTCTCTTTGGGAGCTGTTAGAGGCTTTCTTTACTTTGCCCTATTGTTCAGTGGTGTCCAGCTGGGAGATAGCAGGTATTTGGAGCAGAGACAGACTGGAACACAGTTTTAGTATTTCACTGTCTTTCAAAAGCAAAGTGTCTCTTTGGGAGCTGTTAGAGGTTTTCTTTACTTTGCCCTATTGTTCAGTGGTGTCCAGCTGGAAGATAGCAGGTATTTGGAGCAGAGACAGACTGGAACACAGTTTTAGTACCAGAATCAAGCTCCGGAGCAGGGAGCACAGCAGCCAGAGGAAGGGTAGTACTAGGTACAAACATCATTCCTTTTGCTAACATGTCAGCTACATCACTATCAAAAACAGAATATGAAAAGTTATACACTTTAAAATCATGTTGTTGATTGTAAATAATATTCCAAACACTTTTTTATTATTACTGTTTTTGTTGTTAAAGTCATTCCCCAAGATTTACGAATCCTCCGTGTAAGACTAAAGTAATCTTACACGAAAATGCAAGTCTAAGAGTAAGACGGCAGTGCACCATGCATATTAATGAGTGTGTGCTGCCTCAACTCAAAGGCTAACAAGGAGCATGCAGGAGTGCAGGGGGCATGTCGGACTGCCGAGCAGGCCAAAAATCCACACCCCTACAAGTCTCTCAATTGGGAAATGTCAACTGACATGAGCGAGTCCACTCAAATGTGTACATACCCAACACTACACTCCCCCACATTCTAAACCCCAGTACAATTCTAAAATGTAAAACTTTTATTTTTTTTTATTATTCCCGATATAGCTGCTCGTATTTGCATGTGTTTGCGTGGGTTTGCCCATTGCTTAGCTACAGTTAGCAGTCAAGACATCGAAGAGGATAATAAGAAACGTATATGCAAATTAAGCAAAATAGCAATAGCGTAGTGGTAGAACCTTCGCACAAAGAGGAGGCATTCCCGGTTCGAGTTGCACCACTCCCCTTTTTATTTTCTGTTGGAAATCTGTATAGGAAAAGAATTCCTGACATTTATCATTGAAATTTTAGTAAAAAGCATTGAAATGGCCTATGTAGTAGTGAACGAATTATATATATATATATATATATATATATATATATATATATATATATATATAAGAAAGTGAAATGGTTATGCATACTGATGAATGCATAAGTAACGTATCTTAAGCAATGTGAAGCACTGCTAAGCAAAGTTTACCAGTATTAAGCACATGTCAGTATAGTTGCTCATAGCTTAGCACTGCTTTAACTAGCGCAATAGTTTGCACGGAGCTGCGCATCGCGCCAACTAGTACAAACCGAACATGTTTGCGTGTAGCTGTGCACTGCACTAACTAGCGCAACGTCGGGCAATGTCGAGCAATGTAGAGCAACGTTGGGCAAAGTTGAGCAAAGTCGGCTAAACACAGCCACACCTCCTAGCTGGTCTGGCCAGTAGTGAAATAAAAGGCAATGACAGACCTCGAACCCGGGATACTGTGCATCATAATCACAGTACTGAACCACTAAGCCATGACAGCTTTTCATATGCATGCACTTTCAACACACACATACGTATCAATAGAAGTTTACCCATTGCTAAGCAGGTGTGCTTTCAGCTGAGTTTCTTCAAAACCGGCCAATCACAGGTAAGTGTGGGAAATGATGCATATTTAAGCTCCATAGGTGGCAATACTTGCCATAACTGGTTGCAGCTCCCATCTGCAGTCAGCATGGCCGGTGTTGGAGAGGGCTCTTGATTTCGAGCGCAACGTTGGGGCATTGAGGAGTCAAAAGTAATGGTTTGGCTCCTCATCCATAATCATGAGGAGACTCTCCTGCAGGGCCAGTTACAAGGCACCCAATACAAAGCAGAAGCCTGGAACCATCTAGCTCATGATCTCACCAGTGCCACAGGTGTCCCTCAGACTGGTGAGCAGGTCAGACACCACTACTCAGACCTGAAGAGACACAAGGAGGACCGACTGAACCAGTGGATACAGGAGGCCGTGGGATGGAAAATGCCCCACTACTGAGTAGGTAGCCATGAAATGAAGTATGTAAGAATTGCTATTGTAGTCTTTATTATGGATAGGCATGTCTCAATATCACTTCATTTACTTCACAGCTGCAGGTGTCCGTGCTGCGAATCAGCAAGCTTATACAGATAGGCTTTTAAGGCTGCGCCACCAGGCAGGTTAGTAATTATTCTGCATGTATTGTTATATAAAATAAGTGAGAGAGCCTGAAAAAAAGTGTTGTAGCCCAATAATGAAGGTATAATAAGTCTTGAATAACTTCTCTGCATGTACTGTTATATAAAATAAGTGAGAGAGCCTGAAAAAGAGTCTTGTAACCCATTAATAAAGGTATAATAAGTCTTGAGTAATTTCACTGCATGTACTATTATATAAAATAAGTGAGAGAGCCTGGAAAAGAGTGTTGTAACCATTAATAAAGGTATAATACTTCTTGAATAAGTCTTCTGCATGCACTGTTATATCAAATAAATGAGAGAGCCACTAGAAAAGTGTGTTATGTAATTAATAAAGGTATAATTCCTGGAGTGTGTCCGTGTCACTTTCTTTGATATGTTGTTGTACTCTTGCATTATAGAAATAGTACTGTTGTATTAAGCACTGTCAACCCACACTTGGGTAGGCCCATATAAAGTGGATGAAGGGAGTGCCAGTAGCTGTTAAGCATATATACAGTCTTCAAATGTTGGTTCATGACCAGCATGTACAGGTTAATCTGGCACATGAGTAGCTTGTTATTGTGTTCCCCAGAAATGTCAGTGTGCTGCTAGAAATGTAGGGGGCTGTTAAAATATAACTGATAATGTCACCTGAACACATCTTGATATGTAGATATATAAATATAAATATAATATATAAATAAGCAGCAGTAACATCTGCATCCTGGACAGTTTGTATGTCAGATACAGGTCAGGTATATAAAGAACTAGCAAAACCCACATCACAATTTAACGGACATTGCTTAGTGTAATAATACATGTAGGGATATATACCTGCAGTCAATAGGAATGTAGTGTAAACTATAAGTATATATAAGTTGTTAATGGAGGTATCTTTTTACACCCTAGTGTATGTGCATAAACAATGCAATTCCACACCTCAATGGGCATGTCTAATCTCAAAACATTTGTTGGGGCATATGTCCTATTGGTTTATATTTATATGCATTTACTTTGATGCATGTGCCCTATTCAAATACCACAATCTTGGTGGCCTTTTGCCACCAATTAATCATGCATGCTGTTGGAATGTCCACTGTTGTTCTATATATGCATGTGTTATGCTTGCTGTTCAACTGTTGAAACTCTGGTGTGTCGGGTTAATGGGAATACTACTGCATGCTGTTACAACTAATTTGGAATGCTGTTGGCTGTTACCAACCCATATTGTCATTAAATCCTCCTAAACATAGAACGTATGGGAAGGCCGGTCCCAGTGGTCCCACCTGTCCCACCTCAGCTGGCAATGGCACCTGGCAGCAGCAGGTCTGGTGCCCAGCCCGGGACCTCCTCCTCCATTGGGCCTGTGCCACCTTCGGGTGGAAGCACTGCAGGGGATGGGGCTCATCCCCCTGTGCAAATGTGGGAGGAGGAGGGCCTCCTCTCACCCTCCGAACGGTCCGGGCTGTGGTGCGTAGGGAGATCCAGCGTTCTGTCACTGATCCTCTATGCCAGCTTGAGGCACGTGTGGCGTGACTCATTGGTGAGCCTGCCCCTCCTATGCAGCCCCCAGCACAGCCACCCTCTGGGCTGTGAAGGTGCAGTGGTGACTGCCCATGGGTGGGGATCTCAGTTCCACTGTCATCATATGTGGGGTCATGGGCTTGCGGTTTCCAAACTTCCTTCCCCGTCAATGTTGTTCACCCCCCACATGTGTCATATTCCACCCCTGTATGCGTCTTGTTTGTCCTGTCTGTTTACCTCCCCAACCTACCTTCTCAAATATACCTACATCCCCTACCCCACATTCCACTCTCACCTGGAAAAAGAAAAAAAAAGGGCAATCTGCTCCAAAAAAAATTACGCCCCATACATAGCTGCCCATTTTGCACACGTCTGCTGGACATATAAAATGTAATTTAATTGGCAGTACAACATACTTTGTTGTCCTCACCCCTCTCTCAGGGGTGGAAGGTTTCATATTTCCCTCCAAAATTATTGCATATGCGCAGCTGTTGCTGTAAAAGAAATGGGCAGCTATGGTCCTTCCCTACACCCATCCTGCACATCCCGAGTTGTTTTCCCTTCTGTCTTTCCCTCTTTGTGCCCCTTTTTCACCACTGTCCTATCTCCCCATTTTCTTTTCTTTCAAAGAAATGAGCGGGAGGGTTAGCGGGAGAAGCACTTTTAAGCAGTAGTTAGCGGGTTTGCGCGAGTGTGCACTTGTGTGCGCTTAGCTAAGCATTGCTAAGCTTTGCGCAAACCCATGCAAACCCGCTTACAACTGCTTAAAAGTGCCTTAGTCACCCTGCATGTGAGGGCCCTTGTTCTGCTCAGCAGCAAAATAAAACACCTCTGTCAGTCTCGAACCCCGGACACACTAGACTGCATGAAGTACCACTAAGCCACAGTAGATATACAGCAGGTTGTTGCTGAAATAGATATATCATGCATCAGAATGAGTGAATGTAAAGGAAAAATAGGAATGCCATAACACAAAACCTGTTCTGTGGAACTTTACCAGCAGTTGTTGTGGAATTGCATTACATGACTGTGATAAGAGAACCAGCCATTCTAGCAGTAAATGATGATACAGCAGCACTTTACAACCCCACACAGTATCATAGCAGGACAAACAGTGGCATATCTGATTAGGGCAGAGGACATACATCCCAATTGTGATTAAATTTCAGGGATGTCCCTGATTTTGAAACATATGTTAGCTGTGTCCCTCTGAATCCCCTGAAAAGTTCTGACGTTAGGCAGAAAGGTGGGGTATTACACCTAATGAATAATGACAATATGTAGGAGTTAGACATCGCTTGTACTTCAGAAAAGGTGTAGTAATCCATATGCACTAGTTCTCCCGAAGTCTCCACTTACTGTCTCTAATATTTTGAAGGTGTACCTCACTTTTACCTACCTTTACCTCACTCTGTTCAGATATGTACCTGAGTGTTTCAGAGGCCTGGCCGAGGCAGAAACACACAGGCATATCAGCTTTTCTGCTGTTACACACTGTGCAAATAGCTTTGGAAGGAGTTCCACAAGCATACCCTTATGTAGGAGTACAACACTGAAATACCAAAGGATGTAGCCATGTACTGGTAGCAAACAACTGTAACAATGTCATTGTACCAGTGCTGAAAATACCTGTGCGTTGCACAGACAGAGAATAACAGCCTAACGTCTGGCTACCATCTGGATAGATCCATAGTTGGGAGCTATGCAGACAGACTACTTGCCTTGCTAAACTAACAGGTACACAGCAACCCTTTAAGTCCAGAAAGATAACATTCACACAATAATACATAATGCTCTCTGTATGTCTGCATCCCCACCCAAATGTACAATATACCTGTGTGTTCAGGGTCTACCAAGGATGTAGGTAGGCATACTCGGTACTGGAATTGTCCAGTTTTCTTGAGCATCCTGTGCTAATGTCAACAATAAAAAAGCACAAACTGTGCAGAAGTGAGTACATTAATATTCACAGTATAGAAGTTCACAAACAGTCCATGTGCCAAATGAATACATCTCAATAAATACTTTTGTATGGCAGTTAATTGTATAAGTAGAAAAGAAACAACATACTCCCATGTATCTTTTGTTAGCATTTGTAGGGGTGAGTACAATTCTACACTGACAACTGTGTAATGGAAGTGGCAACATTCATGTCTGAGTACAACATTTAAATCACTGGCTACACCCCTAGCTTCAGATATAAGAACTATACCAACCTTCTGACTTAAACAACAGTGTCCACAGCAAAAAAGCATGGGCCCCACTTTGGAAAGCTGAAAGGGCTATGCCTACCTGACATAGCAATTTATAGCATTGGGTTGCTATGACAGTGTGTACTGCAATTACCACACAGCAGGCTGCATGCAATTACCAAATAGTGGCCAACTGGTGCAGAGGCCATCACATGCAGATGTGCAGATACCTATAAAAGCAGGCTGTACTTGCTTCCCACACACACAATCTTTCCATTGCAGATATTGAGAGAGAGAGAGAGAGAGAGAGAGAGAGAGAGAGAGACACACACACACCCACATCAACAGAAAAAAAAAAGCCAAAGACACACGGAACGTAATACTACCAACACATACAAAGGAAAGGTATGTAACAGATATGTATTTACTGGCATGTAGTAGATGTTTTTGAAGAGTACTCTACATACTTTGAAACATCCATATGTGGCAGCAGTACGTATCTATACACAGATGCCCTGCATAACTACTGCCATGGACAAATCAGTGTGTAGCTGTGTGCAGTGGGACATAACTGTGACATATGTAGCTCAGCATTAAATGTCAAACATCTGATTCATGTTATCTGTGTTCTGTACAGTAGTGTGGACAATGGCTGTTTGGGGGAGTAGTGCATACAGCTATATAAACATGGATGTGACAGAGTAACACATGCATGATAGTCATATTAATGTGTAGCTTAGCATTGGCAACTGCTGTACCAGGCTAGTATGCAAATCTAGCATTTGCAGCTATATATACACCATCTAATACTACTGTGTGCTCACATGTGACACCTGTTCATGTTGCAGCAAGGCCCAACAGGTCAGCCGTGAGGTCAAGGGACTTACAACAGTGTGGACCTTGTGTGTGTATGGCACACACATACGGAGAGATATATCTGTGTCAGATATATTAGCATCTGTTCATGTGCATAGAGCAAGGGACATACAGCAACTGTTTGTGAAGGGTGGTCATATATATGTTGGTGAAGGTTGTTATGTGCATATTTGTATGTAGGTTGTAGTGTGTGGCAAACAAGACAGCATACAGTGCTGGTATATGACATGTGGTGGTTAAACGCTGTGGGTGTGATTTTTTAGGTTTGCAGTGTTGCAGCCAGTGAGGCCTGCTAAAGCTACATGGGCTGAGAACACCTTCAATGCATTTCTCACAAGACTGTGCAATATTATTACATAACTGTATACCTCACATCCTTCGCATAATTGATATGCCCACCATGAAAGGTGGACTGTATATGTACCTATATGTATATCTATATGTACACCAATGGATGTTTATATGTATGTATATATATATATATATATCTATATAGATATATATATATATATATATATATATATAGAGAGAGAGAGAGAGAGAGTCCTATTTACTGCGACAGATGCCTGGTGACAGAGCCATGGCCTCAAGCTCAATGTCGAAAATGCATTGGCATCCCTTTTGGTAAAAACTCTGTACCCATGAACTACCACATAGGTGGTAGTCGACTTAACTCCAAAAGTGTGATAAGAGACCATGGGACACAGGTGGACAGTAGTCTCCCCTTTGATAATCACAGTGCCACACTAGTCACGTAATTTGTCTATGTGGCACACCTCATCACAAAAGGTTTGTCATCCAGGGAAAAAGAGGTCTGTGTTCCCCTCTACTCATCACTCACAAAACCCATTATAGAGTACAATGGCCCTTTTAGTATGTACCTCACAAGACATCTACAGCAACTGGAAAGGCCACAGACATACCTCACAAAGAGTATTACTGGCCTCAAACAGATGCCCTATGCAGACCGTCTCACAAAACCACAGCTAGACTGTGTTGCATGCCGACTACCCAGAGGTGACCTCTGCCTAACATACAAAGCTATGTCAAACACAGAGCTGTTAGACATGTTCCACGTAAACAGATCACAATCCCTACAAGCTACATGCTCTAGGGACCTAAACCTTGTCACTTCAATAAACAGAACATGCTGGAGGGATAGATTCTTATCTCAGAGACATCCCATACTCTGGAACAAACTACCTATCAATAGCAAACAAAGCTCCTCAGTAGCACTTGTCATGAATAATCTTGATGATTGGATGGGAGATAGGAAATACACCATGGGAATCACCTCTGTGGCTCTGCTTGACAGGGGCACATGAAATTAAATTACTTGGGTGTCAAAGGCAAGGGTACCGTCTGGCTAGGCTTCTATAGGCCCAAGGGCCAATAGCCTATTATCTACCTATGAACCAATACACACCCACATGTACTTGTTGCAATAATTGCTATGTGAGGTTGACGGAGTGTGACGGTGAATGTGTTGATGAATGTGTCACAGTTGTGTATATGTGGGATAGCTTAGTGGGAAACTGTTTCTGTCATGGTATTTTGTGTCCTAGCTCTGATCCCAGCAAAAGATGTGTATGCTATTGCTAGCAGAAAAAGCATTATGGCATATTGTCTGACGTAGTCCCTTGGTGCTAACTGGGGTGTGCCATTGGAGGCTAAAGCAGTACATGTATGCTTATTGATTGGTACTGCTGGTGAATCCAAATCTTGTATGAATTGTAGTACTACCTGAAGCTGTAGGCCTAAACAGCACAGTATGGTGTATGTCCACATTGCTTGGAACCACTGTTTTGTGTGTTCCCTGTAGTCCTCACAGATTACATACGTGAGGCATAAGGTTTTGTAAGTACTGACACACAGTACTGTATGGTACACATGTAAAGCTCATCTGGGTTGCCATACCTTCGTGTCTTGTATGTATGTCTGATGTGTGTGTGGGTATGCCTGTAACATGCCCTCGGTCATATGTGTGTTACAGGATATAAGTGCATATCTAGCAACATGTATAGTCAAGTACAGCAGTATGCCACCTATATTCACAAATGTGCACATATTTTAGGCAGGGGTTTGCCATCAACAACTAGTGTGGTATACTGGTAATACTGTAACTGGACTTTACAATCATTGCAATGGATGACATATTTCTTTATGCATTAGCTTAATATATACCTCCTGTGGTTAGGTGGTGCATTGTGTCGCATACAGTGTGCCATGTACTGTTGTATAGTCTTACATAGTGGTTTCTCTTTGTTGCTGTGCAGAACACGGTTTAATATATAGAGCATGCCAGGCACTGTCAGGCAGTTGTGGGTTGAGCACTGATATGTGTTATTGAAAGTGTGTATCCTCTGACAGCCAATAGGTTGCTATTTCTGGCAGTTCAGTGATATCTGCACTTTAAAATGTTAAGTGTGCCACATGACTTGCTCACACATATTGTTTCATTGTCTTCCAGGGCTCATGGCCCACCATCGCAACCCAACCTATAGTCCTGCTGAGGATGACATCATAACAACCAGTCTGGTTCAGCACTACACACTGCTTTTCTCAAGAACCAGCCAAGATCAGCATGAGCGGACTGCACTGTGGCAAGATGTTGTCTATAGGGTAAATGACATAGGCATGCATAACCGGACATATGAGCAGGTATGCCATCACTGCAGTGATTTACTTAGACATGTCCGGCAGCATGCGTCTGATGTCTGTAGACACCAGCTTGCCACCGGTGGTGGGGTTACCATCCATCCCCTCCTCACCAGAGTGGAGGAGCTGGTCCTGAGCCTGGTGGCTCCTGGCCAACAACAACAACAGCAGACATGTATCATCATGGAGGCCAGAGCTACCCAGCAAGTTCACATGGAACGTGCAGGTAACATGGCATAACTGTAGACTGCTGTTACCTCTATTGGTAGATCATGCATATGTGAGATGTGTACTGTGTAGTTAGAAGATGTGGAGCCTGGTGTTGTGCAATTCTGATAATTTGGAACATGATCTGTAGGCCTTTGACTGTCAACCGTTGTACTACTGTAAGATTGCAAACCCACAGTAGCAATGCCACAGTTGTTGCCACTGACAAACTGTCTCATATCCTTGTACGTCCCTCTGGTGTGACAGCAAGGCAGCAGACCCATGCTGGTGAGTATCTTCTACATTTAATATTGCAAATAAAATGTGCATGTCATAGGTGAGGTGTAGGTCATGTACACATGTAACACACCTAAGCATAATGCATGCTGTGCATGTTTGCTGTGAAACTATGCACATCTCAGTAACGTGAGTAGCTGCCTCAAACACATGCCATACACAGAGCATCCCAAACAATTGTGGCTACACTGTAGTGGACATTGGATAGGCAGAGTCTATACACATGCACACAACATACACAACTTTGTCATATGCAGTACATGTTAATATGCTACACATGGCATATTCAGACACCCACTGTAAGGTCACACTCCAGTATACCAAATGTCATCCACACAGCACACATAATATACCTGAGAGGTAGAGGCCTATCATGGGGTGGCGCGACACTCTTCAACACACAACACATTCATGTTAGGCAATGCTCCCTATTGGGCACCTTACAAATCCATGTAACAACTGGCTGTGAAATGGTGAATGTAGCCATGGTACTGCAGTTCAGGTACAGCATTATAGGTGCCGGTCTGGCACACATTAGTAGCCTTGAGTGACCACATGATGTTGCATGATGATGGCTCATGGTACTACACCCCATCCAGTTACAGTAACCACAGTACTACACATAGCATTCATTGCTATACACCTCATTGTTGTGCGTGTGCAAACATATGCACCTATACACAATATGCATAGCAATCACCATTTGCACAAAGTGACACATATATGTCTTGTAATGCTATTGAGTGTATATGTCAAATGACACACATTGGGTATGTGTGATGTTTAATGTTGCAGTTGTGTTGTAACATGCCATGTCATGGCTGGCACTGGCATGTCCACAATATGTTCTACACTCACCATAACTACTGCAGAATGGCTATGTTGAGCAATGGTATTCCATCAGGTATACACGCACCACTCATCCTGTGTGTACACATAGCATGCATGAGCTAAACCTGTGCCCACAATTATCTGCTAAAGATACAGATGCTCTAATCAGTAATGGATATCTATGTGACACACAGATACACATCCAGCCATGGTATGTATACCTGTGAGTGATGGTGCACAGCACATTGAAGAGCTTGTAATACTTGCACAGCAATGTTGTGTCCATGTACACATTGCATTCCAGGGTGAGGCCAATCACTGAACAACAACACACATGCATCAAAGCCATGTATACTGTTATTAGCAAGGACTGTCTACACTCGCACTGCGTGCTGTTGAGCAACACACGTCCTGCATGCTGACAAGTGTGATATGACTGTTTGGCTTATGATACTGTACCCCACCATCAACTGCTATTGAGTATGTTCTGGATTGCTGGTGGTGTGTGTGTGTGTGTGTGTGTGTGTGTGTGTGTGTGTGTGTGTGTGTGTGTGTGTGTGTGTGTGTGTGTGTGTGTGTGTGTGTGTGTGTGTGTGTGTGTGTGTGTGTGTGTGTGTGTGTGTGTGTGTGTGTGTGTGTGTGTGTGTGTGTGTGTGTGTGTGCGTGTGTCCGTGTGTGTGTGTGTGTGTGTGTGTGTGTGTGTGTGTGTGTGTGTGTGTGTGTGTCTGCTTTAGTGAGGGTTGTATTTGGGTACATGTGTGCATGTGTGCATGTGTTCATGTGTGCATGTGTGCATGTGTTCATGTGTTCATGTGTGCATGTGTGCATGTGTGCATGTGTGCATGCTTTCATGTGTGCATGTGTGCATCTGTTCATGTGTGCATGTGTTCATGTGTGCATGTGTGCATGTGTTCTGACATCATGTACAGGTTGTAAAGTGTGCTTCCTGTCTTCCTCTCACAGGTGCTGAGGTTGGGCTGGTTCACTGCAGCTGGGAACCTTATGTCACTGACACAAATAATGATAATGAGGATAGGTGTGTTGAGGCACAGGCATGTTTGCCAGGGTCTGTTGTTGGGCCACCAATCAACAGTACACAAGTGTCCACACCATCTATGCACACAGTCATGCTGCCAATACATCCATCATCACCAATGCCCTTAGCTGAGGGACAGTGTACAGTCAGAAATGGCCAGGACAGTGTGGTATCTATGGTACATGCATCTGGATACAGCAGCCATACCCAGATTTCTGGAATGGTACCACATAGGCAGATGTCCAGGAGTTCTCATCGGAACACTGCTGGTCATCATGCCCCTGGCAGACGTGCCACAGGTCTTACAACCTCACGCATGTTCCAGGCTGTCTTGGAGGCACAGGCACATATGGAACTGTACACCAGACAGGGACTAAGGGCACAGAGGGCACATAACACCACTTTAAATGACAGTATCTGTGACCTAGCAGGTGCCATCCGTAATTACACTGAGGTCATTGATAGACGTTGGGGTGAGACATTAGATGTCCTACACAATGTCATGTCCATGTGTCAGGACAGTGCGGGACAGTTGAGACATCGATGTGGATGTATGCCAGCAACATCGGCAGCTGGCAGTCACCGCGGATGTCCCTCAAGTCACAGCCACTCCCGTAGTGCCAGTACCAGCCCCAGCAATGTTGAGGGTGGGCTGTCCATAGACCGTCCTAAAAGACCACGTGCACGTGGCTCTGGCTAGTCCCAGCAGGGACCTGGGTCCAGTGTACATATCTCTACCTCTGAGGATAGTAGCCAGTCTGGCTTAGTACCTGATACTGTCAGTAGCATCCCTGCCAGGCACAGGTACTGTATCCATTGCCAGAGATGGTGATCTGTAAAGCCTGGCAGGTACAGTCTGTGGCTGCCCCACAAATCCCCATATATGGCAGCCACATGGTGGAACTGTGTGCATGCAGACACATACACACATAAACCAGACACCTAGGGCTAACACATACCCGCACAGATTACATCAACATTGGCCCATACCAGTACTCTTGGCCCTCACATACACACACACACACACACACACACACCCACACACACACACACACACACATACATTTTGATTGTTTTGATTGCATGGCTCAATGTAGGCCTCTGCCAAACCAACAACACACCCTGTGCATATGATGAAACCTGTGCCACCTCCTGTCATATGTAACATTGATGCAGGAACAGGCTAGCATGGTGCTGATGGACAGGGTGACTTTATAGCAGTATAGCAATGTTAGCATGTTGTCAGCAGTAAAGTGTAATGATATCCTTGAAGGTGTAGCTGATCAGGCATGATGCATTAAAGCTATGATTGTCAATGTAGTATTGTTTACACCAGTGTTAATTCCAATAGTGTATTGTCCACCCACGTGCCACTTGGCTGATGTGTGCAGTATTGGCAGCATGTGTTAGAGAGTGGACAGTATGTGTGGGATGTGTGCAGCACAGATTTGCAGGTGTACATTTGTGAACATGGTGGAGGTGCACTGTCTGCATGTACATGCAAAGTGGACACATGGGCAGGGTGACATGCCCTGTATTACTCAGTCTTAAAACTCCATAGTTTCTATTGGTTGCCAGTATGCATTGTACTATACACATTTTGAAACTTGGGTACACATGTGTGTATGACATGGTTTGACACTGTGGTGTGGGTGATACTGTTACTATCTGTCATTGGTTTGAATTCTGGTAGTATACATAACCTCAACAGCCTGACCATAAACAATTGTTAGATGATGTCTTAACAACTGACACACAGATGTAGGACACACAGTAACATTTGGATCCTTCAGGTACAACACTATGCCAGTAACCAGTGGTATTCACCTGCACCCATTCCTGGGACCACTCCTGTTTGGCATATAGCTCTCTTAGGTACAGGCAAACACAGTAAGGATATGTCCGTCCACATCTGGAAATGCATACTGTGGCCTATATTGCATTCTCCAGATGACACACACATCCTCCACAAGGGTATCATACAGACAGATACCAGTTGTCAAACCCATGCTGTAAAGCTATAAGCCAACTAAAGCATAGTCATCCACCTTTACAAAACATAATATCCCCACAGTACCACATAGGTAGTAGCCCCCAACATGTTGAACAGGTACCGATGTGTACATACAGCCAAGTGTTATGTCATCTCTCCTATGGTAATCACATTTCCAAAGGTATTTTGAAATCACTCGGTGAATCACATAAGCAATAAGGGGTCTGCATGCATATCCACAAAGGTTGTCGTACATCTATAATGAATAGCCATCATTGACAGACATTGCTGCGTTTGAACATGTCTGAAATATACCTCAGGCATAAACCCTTACTCACACTATTCAATAGAAACCGTAATGAGTGTGTGTGACACAGATAACCTAGGCCAGGGATCACTGCAGTGGCTGTGCTTGTCACAAGCATACAGGTGTGACCTAAGGTCTGGAAAGTGGCAGCACACTCTGGCAAAGATAACAGACATGTTCATGGAGAAAGCAGGGTTCCCACCTATGAAATAATTGAGGTCACATGTACGTATATGTATTTGCCAAACAGCTACCTGACGTGCAATGCACATACTGTTGTCATTGTGATATGTCATACAGTAGTAAAAGCAAAACCCACAACACATTGACAAACTGTGTCACACACACACTCACCAAGTGCAAGATTCAAACCCCTACTTAATTACTTTATGATACTTATTTATTTATTTATTTTATTTTATTTTACATTTGTTGACCGGGATAGTCCGACTGGATACAAGTCCATTTTCAGTGGAGGCCCGGGGAGAAAAGCTCCACAGAGAAAAAACAGAAAACACATAGGTTTACAGGTACATAAATGACAGGCTTAACAAATTAACATTCTTTATGCTTTCCTTGGCATGATTATTGTATCAACAAGACAGTAAAGAATCCAGCTCAAAATTACAAGTACAATACAAATTCAAGAGACAAATTCAAGAGACAATAATGTTACTATGTTCAAAAAGTTCTACACCATTGCAGGGTTCCAAGTGATCTTAGAGAAACTGATTACAGTAGAATGAACTAAATAGGGTAGTAGTCAGTTAATTTACGAATTATTTGATGCCAAAAAAGAGGAGAACCCCAGTTAGCTAGTTCAAGTAGGATAGGATATGCTGTAGTTCAATTAGCAACTAGTCTGGATTTGCACATGAGCATAGCCAATGTGCCTTAAAGAATTGTATGAGATGTTTTTAAATTGAGAGAGGGAGTTAGTGAGTCTTAAGTAGTTAGGAGGAGTTCCAAACCTTTCCTATTGTATTGGCGAAGAGAGCATCGCCGCCCATATTATTGGATTTGATGGTTTGGACCAGAGATCTGTTGGAGGAGCGAAGACTACTTAGGTTAGAGTAGGGGGTCAGTAGATTATTCAGTGAAGGGTTTTGTCAGGACCCTTAATGATTTTAAATGCTACAGAGAGTTGGTTTAGTTTGAGGAGATTGGATAGTTCTAACCAGTCAAGTTTCTTTAGATTGTGGCAGTGGTGAGTTCTATAAGGAGCCCCAGTTATAAATCTGGCAATGTGATTGTAAGTCACGGATAGTTTATTAATATCGCATATGTTGAGGAAAGAGAATACAGGTGAGGCATAGAGAAGTGTGGAGAGGAGATGGGTACGGGCGATAGTTAGTTTAGCGTTGGGAGTTAGGAAGTTCTTGATTCTATACAAGGATCCGAGTTTCTTATTTACAGCTTTTATAGTCTGGCTGATATGCAAGTCAAATTTAAGTTTGTTGTCAATAGTCACCCCTAGTAGTTTAGTGTTGGTATCGGGTTCAATTATGGTCCCGTTTTTAGACTGAACGGAGAAGGTAGTATTGTTAGCTTGTGTATTGTGTTGCACTAGAGGACGAGCTGAGGTGGGAAAGAATAGTAGTAACTTAGATACTAGAAAAGTATGCATTAACATGATGAGCTAGCCACATTACTGGGAGCTCTCTATTCCACAGGTATATTTGTAGGATGGTGACATCATCAGACTTGACAAAGATAAGTATACCACTTTTAAGGTATTGTAGTAGTCTCCAAAAAGGTTGCTCCTCTGGAAGGAGATACACACACATACAGTTGTCAAGTGCAGGATTCAAACCCCTACCTAACTACTTTATGATACTAGAGCAGTGAGCATTTACACAACGTGCTATACACATTACTGGGAGATCTTCTTTCCACAGGTATATTTGTAGGATGGTCACAGCATCAGACTAGACAAAGTGGGTTACATTAGGTGACATTAGGTGGGCTACATAGAAGGAATTTCTAAACACTTTGGCAATGTGATTATCAAAGGAGAGTTTACTATCTACCTGGGTCCCCAGGGCCATAATTACATTCTCCGTACATACTGGATTACCACCTATGTGGTAATTTGTGTGCACTTTGTTTTATCAAAAGGGGATGACCATGCATTCTTTGGCATTCTGCTTGAGGGCATTGTTTTGACACCAGGTATCTGTCTCTGTAAGACCCTTCTGGAGGATGTCTGTGTCAGCCGTAGAGTTGATTATGGACCACAGTTAGCAGTCATCTGCAAACTTGTTCAGCAATACTCCTCCCGTGCTTGCCTGTACCTCTGAGCAGTATCTACTGAACAGGTGGGGTCCCAGGACCAAGACCTGTGGGATGCCATTTGTGACTGGTTTAGAGTCGGACATGGCACCCGCAACTCTGAACATGTGTGTTTGATCTGTGAGCCAGTTGGCCACCCATCCTGTGACATAGCTGTTAATGTTCAAGCTGGTAAGCTTGTCCATTATGCCAGAGTGGGGAATGGTGTTGAAAGGCCTTAGTGAGGTCCAGGTGGGCTGTGTGGACTACTTTCACCTCCATCTATGTCCTTGGTAACTGTTTCAAATAAGTCAACTAGGTTTAGGAGGCAGGATCTGCCTTTAACAAAGCCAAGTTGGGTAGAGTCCAGTGTCTGGAGGTCCCCAATGTCTCTGTTTATGGGTTCCATGATAATTTTCTCCATAGCTTTGCAGACCAGGCTGAGTAGACCTATAGGGCAATGGTTTCCTGGTTCTGTTGTGGCACCCCCTTTGTGGAGCTGGATGACTGCTGCTGTATGCCATTCTTTGGGTACATAGCCTGTGGTAAGGTTGAGCCTGGACAGTGAATGTAGGTGAGGGTGTAGTTCCTTTTGGGGCTGGTGTAAGTCGTAGCCTGGGACACCATCCAGTCCCATTGATGCTGTGTTCTTAGCTTTGGAGAGGGCTGTTTTTACCTGCATGTCCATGAAGTCTGGGGCTCTGCATTATTCTGGGATCGACACAGGCCCTTTTGGGGGTGATGGGGGGGAGTTTGCATGTGGGCAATGTAAGTTGGTTCAGTGTATTTTTTGCCATTTTGCAGTAGCTGACAGCATATTTGAGAGTTGCCACCTAAATGTTTGGTATAGCTAATGAAGGCTTTGTGGTTGTTTTTCTTACATTCATTGGCAATTTGTCTTTAGAAACTGGCCTTGGATTATTTTATGAGCGATCATTGTTTCTTCCTAATAATGATCAGTGATGCCTTTCCTTTTGTGTAGTTTGTTCTATCATGTGTTCGTTTCCTCCTTCTGTTGTATAGCTTATTTATGGGTGACGACCACCAGATTGGATTCTTATTTTTGGAGGAGTGCATCTTGGTTTTATTTGGAAGGTCTCGGTCCATGCATCCCTGTAGATGCTCATAGAATGCATTTGTAAATGATTCAGCAGATTTTATAGCATTATCCTATAGCAAGGTGGCTTTGGAACTTTCCACTTTGGTCTTGGGAAGTGTGCAGTTTGCTTTTGAAAATGTCTTTACAGTGGTTTCCTTGACTGGGGGTGGGGGTGGGTGGGATGTGGATGTCCAGTGTGATTACTTTATGATCTGATATTACCAGCGAGGGGTTTTTCTCTGTTGTGGAACACTGGTATCCCATGCTGGTGATGATCAGGTCCTGTATGTTGTCACCTCTAGTGGGAGTGGTGACCAGCTATTCCAGGGCGTTTGAGTTTTTAAACTCTAGGAAACATTGGGCAAAGAACGTTGTACACGAGTAATTCTCCCACTCAATGTTTGGGTAGGTATAATCTCCTCATATAATGGTGTTTGATAGGACCTTTATATTTTCCACTGTTCTCAGGAATACTGAGTGAGGTTCCTGAAACAGGGTAGGTGATCTATAGCAGGCTACAATCTGATAAGTAGCTTTGCCCAATGTTAGTTGCACTTGCATGGTCTCCAAGGCCTCATGCTGTGCCACTAACCTGAAGGTGTGGGTATCCATAAGGTAAATGGATACACCCCTTCCTTTTGTATTTCACTCTGGGTTTTGGGGCCGAAAATCAGAGGGATTGTGAGTGTTTTACATGGAGCATGTCCAACAGCTCTGTGTTTGACATAGCTTTGTATGTTAGGCAGAGATTACCTCTGAGTAGGCAATATGCGAGAGAGTACAGCTGGAGCATTTTTAGACGGTCTGTGAATGGCATGTATTTCAGGCTGCTAATGCTCTTTGTGAGGTATTTCTGCAGGCTTTCCAGTTGTTGTAGATGTCTTGTGAATTACATAGCAAAAGGGGCATTGTACTCTATTATGGATCTAGTGAGTGATGAGTAGAGGGGAACAATGTCCTCTTCTATTCTGCATGAGACACCTTTTTTGATGAGGTATGCCATGTAGAAGGATTTCCTGACTACTGTGGGGATGTGATTATCACAGGTATGTCCACTGTCCACCTGTGACCCAAGGTCTCTTATCACACTTTCAGTGTTAAGTATACTATCGCCTATGTTGTAGTTCATGGCTACAGAGTTTTTACCAAAGGGGATGACAATGCACTTATTGGTATTGAGCTTGAGGCCATGGCTTTAACACCAGGCATCTGTCTCAGTGCGGCCCTTTTGTAGGATGTCCACATCTTTAGTATTTACAATTATGGCTCCTAGTTTGCAGTCATCTAGAAACTTCATTAGTCACAGACCATCCATGTTAAAGTTTACTTCAGGGAAGTAGATACAAAACAGGACAGGACCCAGGACTGAACCCTGTGGTACTGCACTCATCACTGGTCCAAAGTCATACTTGGAGTCTGCTACTTTCACAGTGTGTGTTCTGTCAGTGAGCCAGTTGACACCACAGCTTGTGACATAGCAATTTATACCTAGTTTAGTGGGTTTATCTATAATTCCAGAGTGAGGGATGGTGTTGAAAGCCATGGCAAGATCTACATAGGCTGTGCAAACCACCTTACCCTTGTCTACGGTTCTGGTGACTGCTTCAATGTCGTCTATCAGGTTTAGGAGACATGATCTGCATTTTACAAACCCAACATGGTTATGGTCCAGAGTTTGGAGATTACCAATGTCTTTTTTTATAAGTTGTATGATGATACATTCCATGGCCTTGCAGAGCAGGCTCATCAGGCTAATGGGGTGCTAGTTCCTGGGATCTGTGGTGTCTCCATCCTTGTGTAGTGGGATAACCGTCGCTGTGCACCATTCAGCAGGCACAAAGCCTGAGGTGAGGCTATGATTGAACATGGTACATCGGTGTGGTGCCTGTTCGTTCTGGAGTTTGTGTAGAACACAGCCTGGGAAGTTATCTGGTCCTATGGATGCTGTGATACTGGCTTTGGAGTGTGTTTTTTACCTGTGCAGCCATGATGACAGCAACTTTGCAGTCTTCCGTTATAGAGATGTGCTCTTTCATGGGTGAGACAGGGGTAAAGTTAGCACTGATCCTATCTGCCAGGATGTTGGCAATACCAGTTGGGTCTGTATATTTAGTGCCACTGAGCTGAAACTCAGAGCAGATCTGAGTGTTGCCATGACATGGACCTGTCTGTTGGGTAGAGATCTCCTGAGTAGACAGTATGCAACAGAGTACAGATTGAGTTAAATTCAGTCTTGTTGCATGGGGCAACTGTTTGAGGCCAGTAATCCTCTTGTTGAGGTGTTTCAGTGGTCTTTCCAGTTACTGCAGGTGCCTAGTCAGATTCATCACAAGTGTGTTCTGGTACTCTCTGACGGGTTTGATGACTGATGAGTAGAGGGAACCTCCTTTGACCTACATGCAAAGACCTTGGCAGTTTGTGGCAACACATAGCATGATTGTCTGACCACTTTATGAATGTGTTTCTAGAAGTGAGATGACTATCCACATGTGTCCATAGATCCCTTATTATCACCTACATATTTAAGGTGTTGGCACCTATGTGGTATTTGTATGACTGTAGCTCGAGGTCATAATTTTGACACCACATCTGTCTGACTGAGACCCTTTTTAAGGATCTCTGTTGTCCCAAACATTGATTATGACAACTTTTTTGCAGTCATCCACAAACTTTGCTAAACATAGCCCTTGTGTGTTTGACTGTATTTCTGAAAAGTATACACCAGACAGGAGGGGTCCCAGAACTGAGCCATGGGGGACAGCAGTTGTTACCAGCTTGAACAGGAGCCCACAATTCTTACCTTGTGTGATCTATCTGTGCCCCATTTGGCAATCCATCAGATGACATACATATTTATGCACAGGATGTTGATTTTGTGGATACGACATGTGTCTGGAATGTTGGAAAAGGGCTTTTCAAGGTCTATGTGGGATGTGTGTAGCTCATTTCATTGATGTATGTCCTGGGTGACTGCCTTGAAAACAGTCTAGCAGGTTTAGGAACCATGATCTGCCCCTGACCAAACCAAAATTGGTAGGGTTGGGTGTTTGTAGGCTCCCAATAGCTCTGTTTATGAGTTCCATCATGATGGACTCCATGGCCTTGCAGATCAGGCGTAATAGGCTTATAAGAGAATAGTCCCCATGGTCTGTTGTGCACCAACATTTGTGGAGTGTGCCAAATGTTGCTGTAACACATTCAACAGTTTCATATCCTGTACAGCGGGTGAGGCTCAACAGACTGTTCAGGTGCAGGGTCTGTTTGATCTGGAGTTCACTTATGACACAGCTAGGAAAACAATGTAATCCCATAGAAGCCATGTTTTCAGGTTTGGAAGGAGCTGTTTACCCATTCTATATGTGATATCTGTGCTTTCACAATCTTCAGGTATGATGATAGGGCCTTTTGTCAGTGAGAGGGGGTATGTATGTATGAGCCTGTCTGACAGGATGTTGGCAATATCAGTCATTTACAGTTTGCACTGACTCAGGACATATATGAGTGTACATTGCTATTTATGACATAGCGGAAGGAAGCGTCATGGTTCTCTATGGACTCCTTCACATATTATTTTGCCAGAACATGGATTGGATAATGTTTGGAGTGCACATTGTTTATTCATGATACTGATTGCAGGTTTATCGATCTTCTTTGCTTTTTTACTTTCTGTGAACAACTTAAGTACTTGTGGTACATAGTTTGATTATGACAGGGTTCCAATATATTATGTGTCTGTTTTCATATAACTGTGTGCACAAGGCAGGATTGGTGAATAGTGACAGGTTCCTGGGGTAAAACATATGCAACTGCCAGATATGTGTGGCCCACTGCTGTACTCAGACATGGCCTAAGTGTGTGAGCATGCCCAGTATGACCTTTCAGTATGTTGCTGACTGAAATTTGCTAAATTTGTTTAAGTGTGTGAGTATGCCCAGAATGTACATATATACTCTATGTGTGTGAAAAATCAAGTTGGTTTTTACTTCAGGGCTCACCTTTGTGTTGTACATCGACAGGAAGCACACTATGCCTGCAGGGCTTCCATGAGTCACTTTGCATAGACTTATCATCATTTCTACATACAGGGGGGACAGCTATTATTTGAACATTTCTACCCGGGGGGCACACCTGATTGTTACTGTGGGTGTACATAGGATGAGGGGTTCACCTGACACTTATACACATTTGCTAGGCCTGCACTGCTATGTCAGGTACTCCATTTCAGTCTGTACTGTTGCCTATCGTACTGGTTTGAGGCATACTACTGTACTACAGATCCTAGCTTCCAATTTCACGTATATTAGTTTGTGACTACATATCTGACCCAACCCACATCACACTGCCTGGCCTGCTGTTATCTGTCTGCATAGGCCTGGGGGGAAGTTCAGAGGGCATGATACAGCATTTGTTTGTGTTTGCGTTAGTCTACAATTGTCCTGCTGTGTCTGTGCCACTGAAATGCTGTCATGGCTTAGTGGTTCAGTACTGTGACTATAGTGCACAGTATCCTGAGTTCGGGCCCTGTCACTGCTTTTTATTTTCCTGCTGGGCAGACCTGACTGGTTAAGGAACAGTAAAGCAGGTGTGAGTGTGTTTACCCGACTTTGCTCAACTTTGCCTGACTTTGCCCAACATTGCCCAACATTGCCCAACGTTGCCCGACGTGCTGTAATTGTGCTTAAATATGCTAAATAGTGGTAAAATTTGCTTAGTACTGCTTTATATTGCTTAAAATAGGGCAATCATGCCTCAGGTGGTGCTGCAGGGCTGCCTATGTTGGATACACATAGTACACTCCCTATACATGTTTGAAAACAGGTAGTGTCAAGTTAGGCATCCCTTTCATTGTATGTGCGAGTCAGAGAGAGGTGTCATTTCCAGGGTTCCTACTGAGTCAGTGTATGTGCTATGCGTTGCCTCTTTGCCAAGGCCAAGAAATACTAGGCACGCCTCCTTCTGCCTACTGGGGCAGGCTCAGGTTGTTCCTCCTCCGAGTCACGCTGTGCCTGTGCAGGCGTTGGCAATGGTGGGGGGGTTGTTTGGCCCTGCCCCATGCTGTTCCTGCTGCAGCTGTTTTCGCAGGATCATATTGTGTAGCATGGCACATACCATGACAATTTGGGTACATGTAGTTAGTGAGTAATGCAAGGCTCCACCAGATGTGTCCAGGCACTGGAACCATGACTTGAGCATCCCAAACACACGCTCAATAATGTTTCTTGTTTGTGCGTGTGCCTCATTATGGAGTTCTTGTTCGGGTGTGTGTACATTTCTGGTGGGTGTCATCAGCCACAGCTCCAGTGCATATCCAGCATCCCCCACTAGGTGACCGTCAGGGATGCCCCCATTGGCAAATCTCTGGTACAGCTGCATCAGATGCCAGATGTGGGAATTGTGATAGCTTCCAGGGCAGCCAGCACACACATTCTTTATTATGCCCTGGGCATCTACCACGACCTGGCAGTTGATGGAGGGAAAGCCCTTCGGATGATGTAGTCCCTACCCCGCTCACCGGGTGGTGCTTTGATGTGTATGTGCATGCAGTCTATTGCACCCACTACCTCAGGGTATTCTGCTATTTGGTGGAAAAGATGCATATTGCTGGCCACTGCCTCACTGGAATTGGGGAAATATACTTGCTCACCGACATGTGCTGACATGGCATCCAGGAACTGGTGCAGTACCCTGGATGCTGATGCCTGTGAAACCCCCATCATATCACCAGTTGGTCTCTGGAAGGTACCTGTAGCTAGTATTCATAGGCCAACACATACCTTGGTATCCACTGGGATGGGTTCCCCTCTGTTGGTTCTGTGTGTGAGGCGTGGCCAGTACAGCTCAACAATTTGCTGCAGGAGGTTTCTGTCCACTCTATAGTGCTCCACTATCTCCAGCTCATGTAGCCCCTGGTAGGTTACCCTGGGTCTGTACACTCTTTTCTGTCTCTTCACTGTGGGTTGCTCAGCAGCATTCACAACATCACCACCCTCAGCACCTTGCACATGTTGGTTTATGATAGCAATAGCAGCCCGTAACATTTTGTCTGACTTAAGCTTTTTAAGTTTTCACTTTTTGTATACTGCAGTGTTGCAGAGTTCTTGGGAAAAAACAGGGTAGACCGCTGTTTGCAGAGTTTAAAGTGCTGGGCTGGGCTGGGCTAGTCTACTGCCTGTGTAATTGGCTGATTCTGATATATTTCACCTGGCAGCTCTGCTAGTTCTCCTTGGTTAACTTCCTACTACTTCTTTTCCTTCCTTTTTCCCTTTCTGTTTCCACAAGGCAGCGCACGCAAACAAGCGCAAGACATGCGCACGCCAGCGCCGTTTGCAAGAAATTTCAGATATATCCACAGCGTACACCTTTGGTTTCTTGTTTTCTGCTAGGACAACTGTAGACATGCCTCTTGCAATCCTGAGCAACTCAGGGCAAACACAAGCCACTGTGCTCTAAATAGCTTACAGTCTTTCAGACACACCCCCTCATGATGTCACCTATCTTCTACTCTACTACTCCCCTACTCCTACACTTACACTCAAGGACATGGCTCACATGCCGGAGAAATTGGGATTCACTATCCTTATCCTCATTTGCATAGGATTGCCTACTAATGCTTGGTTTCATCTCTCACACTGAGCTTCCCCCCCTTAGCAACCACTACTCAGTGGCCATGTTGTTTTCAGCCTGCCATTTACCTGCATGGCAGAACAAGCTTTTTAGTGGAAATGCCCATTTGTGGTTATTTTTCACTTTTTTTCATTTTTATTTAAAGCACAGCAAGTTTGCGTGCCACTGCGCTACGCATAAACATCGGCGATCGAGGGGAAAAAATGGATTTTTAAGGATTTACAACATTTGCAAATGCCAATGGCCTTATATATTGGCATGCTTCCTCAACTAGATGCATCCTTTATTTGGAGCTGTCATAGCTCCGTTTAGCTATTTGCAGAATGGTACTCTGTTACCAATGGAGTACATTTCTGCAAATAGCACTACTCTTCCACAGACAGGTTAGTGTTTCCTGGATCACAAATTTACCTCATTTGCATAGCTTTCAGCAGCAAATGAGGTAATTTGCATACCATAACACTGTCCGTGCAAGAGTAGCTTTAGAAACTCTCATGCACGCCCCTGCCGGCTATTGCTGAATCGCTCGGCAGACATATTGCTTGTCTGCCATCTTACACTACTCCTAGACTCCGTGCAAGCCTTCATGAATCAGCCCATTAATAATGTCTATTGATGTACTTTCATTCACTTCGATACATTCCAACACGTTGTTTCTTGCCCTGGGGGCTTGTTGTAACCCCTCATTTGCCAATGGTTGTAGTGAGAGTGAGGTACCTGAAAATCCAATTTTGATTGTACAGCATTTTCTCTCTTAGTCTTTCCGATCATCTTAACTCAGGAAAATCTTCCTGATAATTACTGTAGTTGACATGAGCACCTCAGCTATTATTGTCACTTCTTCTTTCAGCTTTTCCCTGTTAGGGGTCACCACAGCGGATCACCTGTCTGCTCATGATCGACAGTGGAGTTTTACAGTGTTGAGTTGCCAGCCCTCAGTTATTATTGTCACTAACAGCCATATTTTGTACATTTTGTGAATTCTCATTTATTGAACTTCTGCTGAAAGATCTACTTCCCCAGTTTTGCGAGGTCACTGGTTTGGAATATGTTGTACCATTTCTATATTCACCTATATCTCGTTTAATTTTATCTACTTTATTACTCTTAGATTTATCGGTTTGTTATTCAATAGTATTATAGATATGAAATATATCGCATCTATAGTTTTCAAAGGTACATTCTTGCCATATTGTTGCATCTAGGGTCTCCAAATTGGTATTTAATTGTTCAATAAAAATATTATTGTGTTTAATAAGGACCTCTAGGAACATGAATACCATGCCTATCAAACAAGTTTAACAGTTCCTCATGAAGAGATGAGTTTGCTATTAATCCAGCCGGATAACACCATAATCTCAAGCTCTTAGGTATTTTATTATTATTTATTATTTTCAATTTTATACATTCAGTTAAATAGGCATTTTCAAACTATAGTTTTCTGTATTTCATTAATTTATAATCAAATTCTTGTAGCTTACCATCCAATGTATTCCACTCCAGTGTCTTTTCTAGCCTAAAAAAAAAATCCGTTTGTTACTATGATTTTAAGTCCGGAATCATACGACTTGAATAAGTGGTACAAAATGAAAACACTAATGTTATAATGTTGCATAGTGTTTTATTGCAATAGTTAGTTTAAGGAGGGTGTGTTGTCTGAGAATCAATGAATTTGTTTAATGTTTGTTTTCTAGCATATTAAAAGGGTGGGCGAAACAAGTATTCTTTATCTGATGAAGTTCTTTACTTACGGGACAAACTCACTTATTTTATTGAGAGTTTTCATTTTACTTTGTTTTGTTATTAAAAGACTGGATTTGAATTTTGGAACCTTTGCTCTCCGGGTTTGCCATTTTTTTATCAGTAGTTTTTTTTTATTCTGCACTCGTTTGTTAAAAGTCAGAGTAATGCAATAACAGGAAACATATTCTTTATTTTCTTTCTTGTTTGATTAAAGGAAACACTTTGTTGAGTAAGCATACTTCATTTAAAAGATATTTACTTGACTACCAGATATCTTTTTGGGTTCAGTCAAACTACCAAATATAACTAGTAATGGTGGTGTAGATTCTAAATATTATTAGGTTCTACAGATGCTATAGATATAGATGCTATGCAGGGGGTTGAATTTGTTTTAGCAATGTTTAAAGGTCATCTAGAGAATATAGGATGGAGAAAAAAGTAGGAGTAAAAGAGTTAGAAATATTAAAGGAAGCATATTTAAACCAGTTAAATTAAATCATTGTTAATGCTGAAACAGAAATTTTGTACTTTGAAATATTTTATTGTTTTGTTTGGGAGCAGGAGTGCAATATTATGTAGAAGCTATATCAAACAATATATGTAATAAGAAATAGTATCTACCTATATATCTGTCTATCTGTGTATATATATATATATATATATATATATATATATATATATATATACATATATATATATATATATATATATATACATATATATATATATATATATATATATCTATATTTGATTTTGATGGATGTGGAGAGTTGTGGGATTTTTCCCCACCTGACCCCATCCTGCTTCCAGCTATTTCCCTGGTATCCATTTTCAATCACACCCTGTTTCCCATTGTATCTTATTTCTAGATACTACCACTGGAATTTTTTACTTTACTGGGTGAGACTCTGTCTCACTAGGAAATTGATCTTGTCATAATTCAATGTTTAGTCCTGTGGAATAAGAGTTATTATGGGGAGTTGTGAGTAATGAGTCAGAAGTTGTCAGGTATTTACTGGTCAGACATGGGCCCCAAATGTAGAAGCAGCCAGTGCAGTGAAGTCAGACCTTTATCACTGAACCCCATATATTTATTTGTTTAGTTAAGTTCACTGGGTCAGAGCACTGACCAGGTTTGCCAATTTGCACGCTCAGCCCTAGTTGCATACATAGTAACAGCAGTAAAGAAAGATGAAAGCTATAACTTAATTATGCAGTATAGTGACATAACATAGCATAGATGTAAAACATATACACATATTTACAAGAGGGCTTAAAAAGAATTAATATCAGGAGTATACAATCCATGATACTGGTGATATAGGTGAGGTAAATGGAGTCCACACAAAAGAATGGGCATAGTATATAGAAGTATGGAGAGAAATCCTAAGAGTGAAGAGCGGTAATAATAGGAGAAGTGGATATTAGATATATAGTAGGGGTTGGGTAGGCTAGATGGGCAAGCAGTGGGTGTGAGTTTAATGTAGGAGAGGTTAGCAGACTAAGCAACCAAGGTTTTCTGAGATGCATGCAGTAGTGCAACTATGGGAGTTAGGTGACATGGCCTGTGCTGTGGCATGTGGACTTATATTGTTAGCCCTGAGATGACTTCCAAGACTCCTGGTCTCTACCAGAGGTGGCAATGGCATCTGGTTCTCCAAATACTTTCCCCCTGGGATAGGACAGCTGTCCATCAGCTATTTAAACCTATCCTTCTCCTTCCCCAGTCGGCTGTTAGTGGCCTGAGTCTGCTCCCAAACTCAGGTTACTAGCAATACAAATGGACCCCCTACAAATATGCTGTTGAAGCAGTGAGAGTTATAAGATTTGTAAATAAATTTCCTTTAAAAGAAATTGCAAATGTAATAGTGGGAGTGATTCCTTATCTATAACAGTAACTGAGAAAAGTGTGGCTGGGTTTGAGCATGGGACTTGAAAAAAGTGTGCCACTTTTGACTCACAGGGTAATACAGTCTCCTTGTCCATGCACACTAAACGGGATTCCCTAGCAACACTGGATAAAATGATGTATCAGAGCTAACTTTTGAGAAGTTCATAACAAGAAAATGCTATCACACTCTTAAAAGCAGGCTTAAAAGGTTCTGTGATCCAGGACCTTCTGTCACATAATATCAGCACAGCAGTGTTGCTCACCCACTTTGGAAGAAGTTAACATTTAAAGACAAATTTTTATGAAATTAGAGTTAAAGGAAATAATTATGCAAATGTACGTTTCAAGTATACATTTAAACTTCTGAGTAAAGGTGGTGAATTGAGGATAGGTGCCTTAGCAAATTAACAGTCCAATAAGGTCTTCAGCAAAGGCATGCAAACCTATGACCCAAATAACTTAAAAACAACAGTTGCCCGACTCTCTACATCATGCTGTTTCCAAGTTTTGCTGCAGTCTGTGTTCCATCAGTGAAGCTAATGAGGGCAGATTACAGACATTGAGACTGCTAGCTGGCTATATATCTCCTATTAATTTGTATCTTGGGGTTCCTAACTTAAATCCAGAAATATACACAGGTGAAAAATCAGTAACTGTGAAAACCTGTATATGAGGCCACACAGAAACAATGGGTGTGACTACTAAAAAAAACAAAGAAATGCATGAACAGATCTGCACACTATTTTAGTGATAACAATTCTACCAACACTTTTATCAGTAGTTTAATACAGACAATAGCACATAGAAAAGAATATCCACTTAGGCACTGCAACAAGCTGTGTTAAAAAAAAAATTATAAGTAGAAACAGATTTTCTAAAACATAGTTTTATCACATAGTAAGGTCCCTATGGTAACTGATGCTTCATCAAATTGTGAAGTTCCTACAGTAAAACATAATCTGTGATAATTAATAATGTTAGGGGGATTTAATAAAGCCTACATGGTCATTTTTCACCTTGTTCATGTCGCGGTGCAATGTGCACATGCCTGCAGATTTCAGTAAGCGCTGTGTAGAGGTGCACACCCCAGCACAAACAAGGTAAACACTTTGTCATATTAATTACAACATAAGCAGTTGAATTGCATGCTAACTAGCCAATGCAAAACAGTGGAGCTATTCAACAAGCTATAAAGAATTTGTGTAGACCATGATGATTTTTCCTGCAAATTTCAAAATTTTGGAATACAGCCATGGAAATAAGTCTACATGGACAGAATGTTAGGAGCTGCTGCTGCTGTAATTCACTTGTATGTGCTACAGGCTGAAGCCAGTGCTGCTGCTGCTAAATAGACCTAGGCTAAGAAAGAGAAGAGTCTTCAGACCCTGTTTACCTTTTCACAAGCTACATGATGTAGAAATTGTAGAGTGCTACAGGGTGGACAGGGACACACTACAGGAACTCTGCAACCTCTGCAATCCTCAACTCAGAGCCAGTGCCAACTGAGGGGAACCCACCCCAGTGGAGATAATGGATATAAAGTTATGTGTAGCCCTTAGAATCTTTCCTGCAGGTACCTTTCAGAGATCAACAGAAGACATGCTGGAGGTGTCACAGGCATCAGCATCCAGGATCCTCCACCAATTCCTGAATGCTTTGCTCCAACATGCCAGTGACCACATATATTTTCCCTGTAGTTCTGAGGAGAGGGCAAGAAATATGCAGGAGTTCTACCATGTAGCACCCTACCCTGAAAAACTGGGTGTCATAGATTGCACACATATGGCACTGTCTGGGGAACAGGGTAGGTTCTACAACTCTATTAACTGCCAAGTCATGTGTAATGCCAAGAGAATAATTTTGGAACATGTGTGCTGGCAACCCTGGTATTTACCACAACTCACATATCTGGCAGTCCTCCCATCTGTAACATATGTACCAGATGTTTGCTATGGGGGATATCCCACAGGGTCATTTACTGGGGGATGCTGGTTATGTACTGGAACTGTGACTGATGACACCTATCAGAAATGTAAACACACCCAATGAAGAATGCCTTAATGAGGCACAAGTTCAAAACAGAAACATCATACAGCATTTGTTTGGCTGCTGAAGTCACAGTTACGGTGCCTAGATATATCTGGGGGAGCCCTGCAGTACAATCCATGGACACGTACAGAAATATTAATAGTATGTGTCATGCTGCACAACATAATCTTGAGGAAAAAGCTTCATCAGGATCAACAAGGGAAAGGGGAGCACATCCCACCATGGTCATCACAGCCACAGGCAGATCAGGAGTCAAAGGGGGAACTACCAGCTGTTGTGGGTGCAGGCAGATGTAGGTGTGCTCAATATGCTCTTGCATTGGCTAGGAGACAACATATTTACACTAACCTACCACCTAGGGGCCTAAAATCTTCCTCCTATTCACATACATGTAGTAACATTAATGCCAAGCAACTCACACAACTTTTACCTCCCCATGTATTGGCTATGTACTGCTTGTATCAGCCACAGTCAGCCCTGAAGTAAAACTGTGGCAACTGCTGCATTTATAAGTTAAGTCCTGAACTTGGAATGTATTGTTTAATAACATGAATGTGTGGCATATCCTTGTATTTCATTACTTGGTCCAGGTAAGCAAGTAAAAGGTGGGAGATTTGTGAGGAAAGTACCTTAACATGTGACAGCAGAGATGTATTTGACTTACACGTGTCCATTATTAAGACGTAGAACTAAGGCATCAAAGATTCATACCTCTCAAAAGTACTAATAATCACTGCATGCCCTCAGTTTAGCACGATATGTTTGTACTGGAAAATCATTAAAGAGAAAAGTTAGAAAGTAATGATACAGATTGCAGTTTCTGACTTCACAACCCTCACAAGTTCATTCAGTATAAAGTTGGGAAATTTTGATGCTATCAACTGTCTAACTTTCTAAGGCCAATTTATGTCAAAGGTAAAATTAACAGTTCAACACCACAAATATAGATATACTAAGCACTAAGTTAGCGATGCACTCTGAACATCAGACACAAAGCTTATATATCCTTGACTGCTGGATGAGCTCCCTTCACAGGGACACCCAGGACCATGACCCCATGGTGTGCAATGTTTGGGTGTGGCCATCACACTCAGAGATAGAGCAGAGGAAGTACTGCCACTCACAGAGCATAATTGTGCATGGCCACATTGGTTGACAGCAGATGATGTGGGTGACCTATGCCACGTGGATGCTACTCCCCTTCCAGCAGATGTTCCATCACAGACACCACTTGCTCCAATGTGTCATTCATCCAATTCATTGAATTGGCAACACAGTGGAGGCAGTCACCCATGTCAGACTGTGTCACATCTATGACACTGAGCATTTGTCTGGAGCACCTATAGGACTATGCCTGTGCCTCCATGATGGCCCTAAACATACATTGAGTGGCACAGGAACAGACACCTGCACCAGGTAGAATAGGGATGGCAATCCCCCTCTGAGCACCCCTATGAACCTTTCTGCATGGCACCTCACTACGGCAAGACTCAGCAGGCAGTGAAGACACAGTAGCCATAATTCCCTGATCAATGACCTCTCCCTCCACCTATACAATATCTGTGGCCTCACTGGAAGGGATAGGTGTAGGCCTTCTGGCTGTGTACAGTGGAATGGCATGGGATGGCTGTAGGTCAACCTCAGTGTAAGATTCAACTCTGCTCCCACTGAATGTGCCTGAAGTTTGGCCACCATCATTATCAGAGTCTGCTGATACACTGACATCATGTGGCAGAGGGCCCATACTCCCAGTGTCATAATCACCTGTGATAAAAAAACAACAAACATATTAATACATTAATACCTACACTACTATGCTGCAATATGTGCTAGCAAAGTAACAGTGCTGCTACTTTTGCAGACAGTACAGCAATGCACACCACAGGCCTGACATCAACATCACACACTAAACTATTTCTGTAAATTGCTCAGCAGGACTGACATAAAAAATGTTTGGCTTATCATCTGCAGAAGAGATTCTCCTCTATAATCCAGATTATTTTAAAAGAAGTTAAACAGTAGGTAAGAGCAACATCATCACAATTAACAGGAACATAGAGGGTAATACTTGCACATGTTTATATGTCCATAATGTATACTTTCTATGAGAATGTGGCTGTCAACTCAAACCTGAGCTAATAACTGTAGACATCTTTTATCCCCCACCAAAAAAATACATGTGACATACAAGTAGCATTAATTTCAGTTGTTTTACTATACAACAATATTAAACTGTTTAGATACCAAAGCCTACCAGGAAACTCCTCCTGGGACGTGCTTGCTCTCTCTGACACTGTTGCTCCCACATCCAGAATATTCTGTACTGCACTCTCCTGTGAGCTGTCCAGATCACTTATATTGGCCAGGAACTCTTCATTGGGTGTTAAGGGTGGTTCCCTAGCAGACCCTCCCCAGATACCCATCTGATCATGGCACACTGCAGCTGCTCTACTTTGTGCAGATGTGATCATGTCAGTGGCCCTGGGGTTCACCTGCTCATATGTCCTGCCATGGCTACCCACTGCATTCATATCAGCAACTACCTGTTGCCAAATTTACATCCTATTTGCCATATCTCAATGTCCCCTTCTCAGCAGAAAAGCACCATGTAGCCTAAAGGTATCTGCTATGACCTGGCTCTCAGCATCAGTGAAGGGGGTGTCTCAGAGGATTGCCACTCCTGGTTCCATGCTCCTAGGTGTCCAAAATTCAACATCAGTATAATACACGTAAGGATCACATAAGTACTGAACAACTGATTCCAGATAAAACAGAAAAGATAGCCACTCAGTATTACCTACAAGAGAAACATAAAACAGTCTACAGATGTGAAATACTGACAACAGGCAGGATGCAAAACAAGGAGACTAGCAAGAGTAACATATCCTTGTTTGTGGCATAACAGTAACTCACATTTGCTCCCCACCCCCCACAAAAGAACAGTCTCTCCTTGTTTGTGGCATAACAGAAACTAACATTTGCTCCCCCACCAAAAAAGAACAGGAAAATGGCACATTTTTCTAAAAAAAATCCTTGAAATGCTAAACATGTTATCAAAGGAACTGTCTCTGAAACATTTGTACATATATATCACACAACATTCCATTTTCATGTATTAGCAATCATGTAAACTTTGAAATGGCTTGGCAAACATGTCCATGCCATCAGTACACTTCTAAGTAATGCATACAGATAAAAGTGTAAAAGCCTTTGCTTCAATTTTTTCTTAAATACATTTCAGCATATGGAGTATGTAGCTGACCAAATGGAAGCACACATTCTGAAGTTCAGTACTCCTCTGCACAGATATATCCTGAAGAAATAGCATTATCTGCAGTCTTCCCAACATAAACAAATCTCCTCAGCATCAGTTTGCCTAGTTACATGGTTGCCTTTTTATATGGTGTAGATACAGGGCTGTTAGCACAATGAAGATGCAAATGAGGTGTGAACTCATTAGAATTGCTGAATCCCAAAAAACTAAATCTGTGTAGGAGATGTAAACATAGTGCAGGCACTCTGTCAGTGTTTGTTTTTAATGGATTGCAACTGTAAATGATTAGTGGCCGGGAGAAGAAAAACTGTAGTCTGCCTTACTTCCACTGGGTGTGTCAGGTTAGATCTACATAGTGTTAGATGTAAGGTTGGAAATGTAAATAAGCAGTACACAAGTCACAGGTTCTGTTCCGTAATATCCAACCTGCCTTTCATTTGTTGGCAAATACATATGATATTATTTCCACTTAATATCCTCACACATTTTAAGGTCAGTGATATAGAATGGCTTATACATTGCATGTCTCAAAATACTGCTCAGATAAATGAAGAATGGCCAGCAAACACAAAAACGTAAGACAGATCTTTATATTTTCAAGCAATACTCATGGGAGGTTGTGTGAGAAGTAGATGCACTACGTCTGAAACTAATATGTACAAATAACACTTGTATGGTTTGACATAACTGTAGATGCTGTTGCAGTTGGTTGTGTGCAAATTGAGTTCAGTGCTTTGCTGCAACTCTCTTTGTGTGGCAAAGAGGGATAGGCACTCATCCTGTATTCTGAAGGTGCCTTGGAGTGAGAGCCCAAATCCAGACCTATTTAGAAATATCTCATGTGTCCTATCATTTTCTAGTGTGTAAGTCATAGATTGCTTTTCTTCATTTCAAGTACCCCTCCCCTTTTTTTCTTTTTTTCTTTGTCTTTTTTTTTCAGGCCACTGAGTGATGCACCACATAGAGCAACACAGAAACAGGAGAAAAACAAATGTCAGGTTTGACTGTGCTTATCTCATTTGCATTAAGCATGAACTGCACAAACTGGACAATTGGACAAACAGGACCCAGACAGCCAAAAATAGAAACCAGATGCAGTCAATTAATATTACTGGGCATTATGCAAACCTGTTAAGTGATGTTGTGTGGCAGTTAATGGTGAGACTTTAAGAATGATTAGTAAAATTGGGAATATCATGTAACTAGTCCTGTGGCAGCAGGTGTAAGTGTAGGGTTCGAGTACAGATGATCCTGGGTTCTAGTACAGGGTGTGCAACCTATGTTTTACTGTTGTGACATTCCAGTGTATAGCAACAAACTGCAACATAAATAAGTGTTTTCTCAACCTTCCTGTGGCAGCAGGTGTAAGTGTAGAATTACCAAACACATGGGCCTGAGTTTGAATGCAGGATATGCCATACACTTTTAATGTTGTTCCACTTCCCATTATAGTCACTCTCACTTATGACACTTGACATAGTGTAGCTGATATTAATTATATGTATGAGGGCTGAGGCACTAGTATTGTTTCAGAGTTGTTTTTGTATATATCTATGTATTATCACATTTATTATCACATGTATGACTGTGGGTATACTGTGTACTGTATTCATGTAAGTATATTTCTGCTATCTGAACTAGCATGGTCTTCACATTTGCCTAACACACATAGACAACTGTCTGTACATCCAATAACCTTGAAATTGCAACTGCAATTATGTAATGCCTCACTTCTTGCCACTGCTGTGCTCCGCTTACCATCACACACTGAGTTTGAGCGATGGTGAGCAGAGCACAGCATTTTCAGTGTACACACTCCTAGTAAACACGATGACTGGAACTGGAGGGAAAGTGTCAATCTCCATTGCTGTAAATCTGTGGCAGACATGGTAGGCATTTTTGGGGAAGGTGTCAGGTGTAGGGCACAGAGATGGGGTGTCTAGGAGTTCAGAATTTGTATTGGACTCCTAGTGAAGAACCACAGTGCCAGGCTTCTGCAGGGGCACTAATCTGGCCCCCAGTATAACTCACAAGCTTGAGATAGTTTAGTCTGGGCTGTAACCAATGCCACTAGTGTCCCATGCACTAGTGACTAATGTAGGCATTACTACAATGACCTACAGAGGAGGAAGAGGATACCCTCAACTTTTAGATCGGGGAATTTAGGACTGTGGACATACCACACCTGTGTAAGTATCAACTACAGAGAGTACTTGTAAGACTTAAAAACTGAGTACAGGCAAGACTGTATTCATAATGGTATTCTGTTTCATTCTGTTTTTTCCACAGCTGCCTGTGATCAAGATGTAAATGTTTAAACCCATGGGGCTAGATTGGTGAGGTTGAGAGAGAGGCATGTGGTGTGTATGCAGCAGAAGAGTAGTGTTGTTGTAGCATTAAAAGTTAAAGATAGTTGTTTTGATATTTTATAGAGTTGCATCAAACTGAGAATGCATATCTCAACTGTTAAAGCAAGTGTGCATGCATTAGTTTGCAGCACAAACCAAGAGTACAATATTAGACTTTAGTCACAGGTTGTAAGTTTAAATACCACATGTCTCAACTATACAATGCTGTTAATTCCTCAATTATATTTAAATTAAATTTAAACATCTATTCCAGTGGTATAAATGCCCTGCTGTAAACTGTAATCTGTATAACTGAAACATGTATATGTGCAATATATGCACATGTCAAGGAGTACTTGCGCAATCTGTAGTATAGTGTGCATCTGTTAGAAGCTGGTAGCCTTAAAAGTAAAAGTTAATATAATAGAGTCAAATAATTGTAACAATGCATTGTGTGTCACATATGAAGGTACTAATCTTATATATGTTTTTCTCTTTCCCCAACCCTTATCTCTTTGTTTTATTTTATTTTAATTAAATTTTATTATTTTATTTTATTTTTGTACTTTTTTAAAAAATGTTGTTACATCATACAATCATGTCATCCATGTGTACCACATCACTAAATGCTCGACAGCATGCAGGACAAGCCTGCCCCACAGGATCTGCCTGCCACCCATGCTGGCTCCAGCACCATTGCCCAGCATGTCTGGGAGCCAACCTGGCAGCACTGCCTCTGCTGCCCCTGCACTACCTGCCCCTTAGGTAGTCCTTCCTCGGAGGTTAGCTCTTTAGTACCTTCTGGGAGCAGTGGAAGAGGTAGTGATTTTATCAACTACATTGAATTGGTAGGGATGGTAAGTAGGGTTGTGCATTGCACTGCTTGTGCACATGTACACTGGCTTAACAGGCTGCTCTCTCTCATTCTGGCAATGTACCAAAAGTAGGAGAATACATCAAGTATTCCAGCCATCAGCGGAGCGAGGTGACAATGATGACACTACAGTAGGTGAAGACACAATCCTCCCAACAGAAGTACATTTGAATCTGCCACTGACATTACTATGTGGCAGCATGAAGTAACTGCCTTCATGTATATACCTGCAAAAACTACAGAAACCTTACTTAAAAGTGCTAATTGATTTAAGAGATACTGGGGTCTGTGCCCAAGTGCTGTTATGCTGCAATAGTTTTCAAAAAGGAATTATTTTTATACGCAAATAAAGGTTTGTCACCTATTGTCTTAAGGAGACCTACATTACATTTTATTATATGCCAGTTATTGAGAATTATTTTCTTGATGATGAAATTATCAACAGACATATATAGCACACAAGCTAGACTGTTCTTAGTGGGCCTAACTTTCTTACTACTAGAAATCTCAATGTGAGTAAGAACAGATTTGTAAAGTATAGGTACAAAATGAGTATTACATTTAGACCTAACTTCCATTGCACTAGCAGCTAATAAATTAACCCTATATAACCCCTGGCCAAAAACAAAGAGGTAATAAATCCTAACTCCTCTTTAAATACAGCATCATCCATGGTTAATCTGGATGCTCAGAAAATTGTCCCTGGGGTATGTTTTTCTTTACAAAACATGGATGGCTACTGTTATAGTGCAAATAACAGTTCAAAAAAGTATTTTTTTTCCATATATGCTGCTACTAAAATTTTTACCAACAAAATCCCACTTTAAAGAATCATCCAGAAAGTTTACTTCTCAGCCCACATTAGAGGAAATAAACTTTAAAAATCCAGTGCTATGATTCAACTCATGTACAATTGCACCACAATCAATTTATCCTCCTTCTACAATGACAAATAAACTATCCATGTACAGTATTGCTTAAAAAACACAATTTTCTTGAAACTTGTAATTGTGGGAGAATTTCACTGCCCAACCACCTTAAAACTAAATTAGCAAAGGCTGGTGTGTCTGCTGAACCCATTGCAGTGCCATTGATTTTTTTGGTAATTATTCTGAAACAAAAAAAATTATTATTCTCTAGTAGCACCTCTAAGAGGGAGCAAATGATATTCCCCTTATCAGTAGGAAAGGAAGTTTTGAAAAAGCAAAAATATTCTAACATACTCAGTTCCCATATCCCTGGGTAAGCTAGTAAAAAGAGAAGTGATATCAACAGTGAGCATCACCATATCTTTAGCTTAATAATTAAAGTTATCATTAAATAGTCTGTATTCCTGAAATACTAAGAATCATATAAATAATAATTTAAACCAAATATCAAGGGATTTATAACCAAATCCACATATAAAGAAATCCCCTCAACAACACAATCCTGTGCTAATACAATGGGTCCAAAGGGGGATTCTTTTCTTCCTATCTAGGGGTTTTCCATGACCAAAAAAATCATATAAAAAGGAGTCTATCTGACTATTCAGTAATAAGTCATATAGGAAAACTTTAATATAATTAGAACTATGAAGACTGCAATCCAAAGTAACTTTTCTATATTCTTTGATGTTGGACAGCATTATTTCCATAGCAGCAATATAATATAGGTGTTTCATGATCACTAATTCCTCTCCCCTTTATTAGCTTTCATATAACATACGTGTGTCATCTCTCCAAGATAAAAAAATGATTCCAATAAGAATTACAAGTCTTATTTTCTAATAATAACCTGATATCTGTTTCACAAAAAATTTCAAAAAGTTTAAGGGTATCATTCAGTTTAGGATTAAAAGTGGATGGTTTATTAAAAACATTGACAGTATTGACATCCTGCAATATATACTGCAAATTCAATTTTCTAGTAAAAAGATTAAGCTTTAATAAAGTCCATAAAATATCAGCTCTCTTAGCTGGAACAAAATTTAAGCTGAATGACAATACATTTTTCTGTGTAGCAATAAAAAAAACACTAGACAAATTGAATAATTTATAATCAAAATTAGCATTAAGTCAACCAGTCTAAAAATGTATTCCTTCTTTCTCTGGTTATTGCTCCTCATTCTGTTCCATACTGGTAATGCAGGCTCCTTTGGTAAAAAAATGAAGAAGAGGAAATGTTTTTAGATGTAGTAGGAATGCAATTGCCTTTCTCATCCACAGGATACAATGGACGTTTTTCAAAAAGACATCAAGCATTCCAGCCAGTGGCAGAGTGAGGTGACAGTGATGACAGTACAGTGGGTGAGAACTCAATTCTCACTGTCACCCAGCTTGACAACCATGGGTTCAGGATGTCCCCACCCTCAACCCAATCATGGTGTCCCCCAAAGTTTTGTGTCCATCTCTGTCCCTGTCTCTTGTCTTGTTTGTTTTGTCTATCTATAATATTTTCCTCATCTACCCAATTTACCTCACCCAGAAATTTTCTCATCCCTTCCTCAACATTCCTCTTGCTCTCTCTCTCCTCTCTATTTAAAAAAAAAAAAAAAAGGGCACCTGTCCCACGGAAAATAAATAAATAAATTGTCCCTTTCATAGCTCTCCATTTTGCACACATGTTCATAATACACTTGATTCCGTACAATTGGCTATACAACATGATTGTGTTCTGGTTACCCCTCTCTCTAGAGGTGACAGTCCAAATTCAGTCAATATTTTCCACATATGTTCACTTTAGACTGTTAAAGAAATGGATAGCTATGGATCTATACTATCTCCCTCCTGCACATTCCTGCCCTGTTTTCCCTTTGCTCTTCCCCCTGCTTTCTTTCCATCTCACCACTGTCCTATCTACCAATTTCACCTTTTTAAGGCATTTTTTTGTGAAGGTGCGCATTGCACACCAGCTTGCAGCAATGGGGAATGGTGCCAATGTATTTACATGTATTTAAAAGTGTTAGATATGGTGGCAATGTATTTAAAAGTATTAAATTCACCTGTCTTTAAACTGAGTATCATCTGGCCCCAACAAGGAATGCATCAATGCATTAACATGTGCTGCCACGTATTCAGTTAAGCAGCAAGTGCATTTCAAAGACTCAAGACTATCTGTCAGACTTTAGCAATGTTGCTTGCATTTTTGCACTGCTCTTTACATGCAGATATGTGTATCATGCATGCATATACACTTTGCTAGTAGTGGTTCAAACCTGGTGATCATGGCACTATGGAAAAGTACATATTGTGCTGTATTACTGCTGTTTATTGTCCATTCTCTGTGTATGACATGACATTTCATATGTAAACATTACAAACTAAGCTCCCTATAAAATACTATGTCTCATATTTACAGTACATTCATCTGTTGCCACCCAAACAACCACTGCAACCCTGGTGTCCCAATGGTGTTTACACATATATATCAACCACAGTACAAAATGTATTATCAAATGTGGTGTGCTATGCAATGCAGATCAATCTGGTAACATGCAGGAATATAACTATTGACCCACATGCCTAAAAAGACTTATCTGCAAGGCTAGGGAAGGAATCAGCATGGGCCATATTTTTTTTATTTTTATTTTTAATTTTACATTTGCTTACTGGGATTATCCACCAGACTGAGAATAATTAGCCCATTTTTAGAGGAAACCCAGGAAGAAAAGCTCCACAATTAACATGACAAACAATAAAAATATCAAAAATAAAACAATACAGAATAGGTACATATAACCTTAGCTTAAAACTTACAAGTAATAGAGTAAAATAATATATACAAAATATTCGAAGATATGTTCATACACAGTAAGGAAAAAAAAAAGGTCTTCTTCATATATGTCCATAATCTCAAAGGCAGCACCCAGATCTGTTCAAAACTAGTGGTCAATGACACCACATATACAAATGCTGTAGATATCGCAAACTTGCTGGCTGACAGATTCAGCGAAAATTTCACACCTCTGTTCTCCCCTCAGTAAATCAGTACATTCCTGTTACCTGCCCCCTTCCCCTATATCTAGGGATCAGGTCATCACTGCTCTCTCAAAGGCAAACAATACAGCCTTCATGGGACCCAGTAACATCCCAGGCTGCATCCTACATGAACTCAGGCAGGAACTTGCAGCAACATTAGGTGCCCTATTCTACCAAAGCCTGAGTATTGCCTTTTTCCCAGCTGAGTGGAGGACAGCCACTATCATCCATTTACACAAAGGTGGAGCATCCACCAATCTGGGAAATTATAGACCCATCAGCCTAACTAGCGTGATCTGCAAGGCCATGGAATGGATTATCATGGACCTCATTAACAATGACATTGGTAACATCAAAACACTCGATTCCACACAGTTTGGATTTGTCAAGGGGAAGTCATGTCTGTTAAATTTAGTTTACTTTTTTGAGACAGCTACCAAAGCCATGGATGAGGGAAAGACAGTGCACACTGCCTACCTTGACCTGGCCAAAGCCTTCGACACTATTCCCCATTCAGGCAAAATAGATAAACTTCCTCAACTAGGCATCAATCCATATGGTACCAGATGGGTAGCTAACTGGGTCACTGATAGAACCCACCTAGTCAAAATAGGGGAAGTCACCTCAAGCAGTAGACCTGTATCGAGTGGCATACCCTATGGTTCGTTCTTGGCGCCTCGGTTATTTGGGATATAGTTTTCTGAGATGCAGGCCAAAACCAGTGCGCTATGATTGACCAAGTTTGCAGATGACTGCAAGCTGGGAGCTGTCATCAATTCCCCTAGTGATGTGGACATCTTCCAAGAGGGTCTTACCCAAACAATTGACTGGTGCAAGAAACATGACCTCAATCTGAATACAAAAAAAATAATCATCATTCCCTTTGGGGAGAGTGATCTTCCCACAAATTATAACATTAATAACAAAATCCTAAGCACTCAGTCAGTCATGAGGGATTCGGGCACCCAGATTGATAGCAACCTGACTTTTGAGCACCATGTTGCTTCCATTGTACAGAACGCTTTCAACATGGCCCACTTCATAAGTAAGGGTATCTCATCCAGGGACAAGGAGGTCATAACATCCCTGTATTCTTCCCTTATGAGGCACATGATTGAGTATAACACTCCATTTGGCATGTACCACGCAAAGCACATGCATCAGCTGGATAGACCACATAGGTTCCTCTCCAGGAGAATCCAGGGCCTCAAAAATCTACCATACTCAGATAGGCTTAAAGCCCTATCCCTCTACTCTGTTTCCTACAGACTCCTCAGAGGTGACGTCTGTCTAGCATACAAGACGATCTTGGGCCCAGCCTTGATGGGGCTGTTGCATATCTTCAAGCCAAGCTGCACTCGAGTAACCCACACACACGACCTCAACCTGGTCTGTGACATCAATAGGACTTGGTGGGATAGATTTGTGTCCTGGAGACTCCCCCATCTATGGAATAGACTCCCTCTCCATGTCACACAGAGTACCTCTTTACCCCTTTTTAAGTGCACCCTGGATAACTGGATGGGAAAAAGAAAAAACATCCCTGGGATATCACCCATGTCCCTGCTGGACAGGGGCATCAGGTGCTGATTTGTCTATGCATGGGCTAAACTCTTGGCAAGCTTATAAGGGCCTCAGGGCAAATAACCTAGTAACTTCCTATGATGCTATGAAAAATACAAAATAAAGCAATAAAAAATACAACAGGTATGTAATTGCATTTGAAACATATCTAAATAGCAATAATTGCAAGAGCTAATATCTTAAATAAGTATAGATAAGATTTTAAGATAGGTAGGTAAAATAGTTCAGAAATAGATTGGGAGTGAAAAAAACATAAGCCAACCAATTTCAGTATAGCAAGTGGTGAATGGGGTATATGTTAGTTAAAAGCAGTAGTAGTACGTATAGTAGCTGTGACATGAAAATTGTGCTGATGGAAAAGAAACATTGTAAGATTGAGACAAAGTGGATGACATGTGAGAGTGGAGAGGTGCAGCAGAGGAGTGCAATTAATAGGCAAGAGGTAGCAAAGTAAAAAAGTGGGTGAAAGTAATAATGTGAAAGCATTATTGGGGAATAGAGTGCCTAGAGTAATTGTCAGAGCAGTTTGGTAATAAACCAACAGAAGTACTGAAGAACAAGGACATAGGTGACCTTCAACACACTTGACCATACCCATGTTGTTTTTGTCAAGGGTAGATCTTGCTCACTGAACCTTGTGGACTTCTTAGATACTGGCCTCATATATCTGGATGAGGGATAACAAGACATACCACCTGTGTTAACTTATCCAAGGCCTTTGGCACTATCCCAATTCAGGCGTCATAGTGAAGATTTCCCATATGGGAATTAAGCCATAGAGTAGTAGAGGGATAGGAAACTGGCTCAATGACGTAATACACACTCTCAAAGATGGGGACTGCACCTCCACCAGTAGCCAGTTACCATTAGAATACCACAAGGATCTGTGCTGGGCCTTCAGCTCTTTGTAATCTACTTCCCTGAAGCCCAACCGATAGTAGATGGTCTGTAGTTTACCATGTTTGTAGATGACTGCTAACTGGATACACTAATAGAGTCCCCTGATGATGGTAACATATTATGGAAGGAGCTGCCTACATATGGACAACACATCCTACACTAAGGTGGTCATACCTCTGCCATACTCTGTCCTTATCAGATCACTAATTGAGTACAATGCTCTCTTCTGTCTGTACCTCACCAGGCACCTACATCAATTGGAGAAAACACAGGGTTGTGACTGGGAGACTCCAGGGACTCCAAGCATGACATACATGGAAATACTAAAAGACATGTCAGTGTACTCAGTATCATGCAGGATGCTGAGAGAAGACCTATGCCTGCCATAAAGTGCAGTCTCAGACCCTGCCCTACTAGAAATACTGGAACCTGCCTTACTGGTAATACTGGACATCTGCAAATCAAATGGAACCAGAATAACTTGCCCCAGGGTTCTCAACCTAGCCTGTGACATAAACAAAGCATGCTGGAGATACAGATATGACTCACACTCCTCTGTAATTGGCTCCCACTATATGTGTGAATTAGTGCTGCTCAATGTCCCTGTTGAAATGCAACCTTGACTACTGGATTGGTGATTGTAAACTCATGTTTGGGGTGGCATCTATGTCCCTCATTGATAGGGCCATTTAGTACTGCTCACAAAATCACTCTGCTAACAATGGACCTCCAACTATGCTCAATAAGGGTAATTGTGATTTTACACAGCTAGGCTTCTGAACGCCATAGGTCGATTAGGCTAGTAGCCTCCTATGAATATATGAAGTTATGAGCCTATGCAGGTCTCCCAACATTTTGTCTCCCATATGGCCTGCTGAGGTCATCTATTACAAGCTCACCCACAATCTTGTAAAAGTCAAACTTGTGTCATGTTGCTTGCATAATGTACTGTGTTCTATAGTCTGTGTACTTAGATTGGTAGGGGTTCTGTTCTTACTGTAGTCAACGGGGCATATGTGTTTGTGTGTGTGTTTCTCTGTGTCTAGCTAGAAGAGCAGAAGTGTATATCTGAAACACCAGTCCCATGGCTTGACAGTATTTTGATGTTTTCATATGCTTACACATCCATTTGTTGCAGGCCTTCCAACCTCTTCTCTCCAAAATGCACTGTTGATGTCATCCACTACAAGTTGGCCTACAGCCATATAAAAGTCAGTCTTTTGCCATGGTGTTTGCATAAAGTACTGAGTTCTGTTGTCTGCGTACTTAAATAGGGAGGGGGTTCTGTTCTCACTCCAGTCAACTGTGTGTGTGTGTGTGTGTGTGTGTGTGTGTGTGTGTGTGTGTGTGTGTGTGTGTGTGTGTGTGTGTGTGTGTGTGTGTGTGTGTGTGTGTGTGTGTGTGTGTGTGTGTGTGTGTGTGTGTGTGTGTGTGTGTGTGTGAGCTGTTGCCTGACATCACAGAGAGCATTTTACACCAGCATGTAGGACACTATTATATTCTCCTCAACCGACACTGCTGATGTCATCAGCTATAAAGTGTCTGACACACTGCAAGTTGGACTTGAGCTGTGACACTTTTGGGAAGTACTGGATTATGTAGTGTGTGTGCTTAGATAGGTAGGGTCTCTACTTTCACTGCAGTCATGTGTGTGTGTGTGTGTGTGTGTGTGTGTGTGTGTGTGTGTGTGTGTGTGTGTGTGTGCGTGCGTGCATGTGTGTGTGTGTGTGTGTGTGTGTGTGCATATGTGTGTATGAGCTGATACTTGACATTACAGAGAGCATTTTACACCAGCATATGGGACACTGTCATATTCTCCTCAACAGAAACTGCTGATGTCATCGGCTATAAAGTGTTGTCTGACACACTCCAAGTTGGACTTGAGCTGTGGCACTTGCAGGAAATATTGGGTCCTGTAGTCTGTGTACTTAGGTAGGGGCTCTATTTTCACTGCAGTCAACTGTGCATGTGTGTTTGTCTATGTGTGTGTGTGTGTGTGTGTGTGTGTGTGTGTGTGTGTGTGTGTGTGTGTGTGTGTGTGTGTGTGTGTGTGTGTGTGTGAGCTGTTACTTGGCATTACAGAGAGCATTTTACACCAGCATGTGGAACACTGTCATATTCTCCTCAACAGACACTGCTGATGTCATCAGCTATAAAGTGTCTGATACACTCCAAGTTAGGCTTGAGCTGTGGAACTTGCATAAAGTACTGGGTTCTGTAGTCTGTGTATATAGATAGGTAGGGGTTCTATTCTCATTGCAGTCAACTGTGTGTGTGTGTGAGCTGTTGCTTGACATTACAGAGAGCATTTTTCACCAGTATGTGTGATACCATTATATTCTCCTCAACAGACACTGCTGATGTCATCAGCTATAAAGTGTTGTCTAAGACACTGCAAGTTGTACTTGAGCTGTGGTGCTTGCGTAAAGCACTGGGTTATATTGTCTGTATACTTAAATAGGTAGAGGTTCTATTCTCACTGCTGTCAACTGTGTGTGTGTGTGCGTGAGCTGTTGCCTGACATTAGAAAGAGTGTTTTACACCAGCATGTGTAACACTGTTATATTCTCCTCAACAGACACTGCTGATGTCATCAGATATATCTGTCACATTTGGAGTCATTAATTCCCCAGAATCTGTAGTCCTTCTGGCAGCTGTCATGTCCATCACAACCATATCAGATATTTGGATATGAAGTAGTCCCACCAGGGCAGGAACAGAGAATGGCCTGGAAGCAAGACAGAAGTCACCTCATCCTATTCAATAAAGATTACAGTGACATGGCTTTTAATCTATCCACATACATCACTGCATGGTTTGTAGGCCCTATGTTCTCTTGCTGAGAAAGTCCTGTGGTCTCTCCAGCTGCTACACGTGCCTGGTGAGGTACATGAAAAAGAGAGCATTATACTCTATTACTGTTGTAATGAGGTTTGACTATAGTGCTGTCACACAATCCTAAGATCTCAATATGTTGGTGTGACATATGATGTGCACAACATAGGCTTTCAATACCAGTGTGGACACTTGGTGGTCAAAGTTCAGAGTGTGATCTGCATGTGTTTCCAGTGTTTGTATCACTAGATTTATGCATAGCAGAAGTGTTGTTACTGTGATTAAATGGAATTCCATTTTTCAGACAGACAACATTACAAACACACATTTCTGCATTTATTTGTAGATTTTGTGCCTTTGTCACCATTAAGTTATGTGTATTAGCTTCTGCTCTACTATGTTAACATAATTGGTGGACTCAATGATTCTCCAAAATATGCAAGAATCTGCAAACCTGGTAAGCCAAAGGCCGTATATTTTAGCCTGAACTGTGGAGGGCCAAACACAGATCCCTGGGATTTGCCAATGGTGACAGCTCTACTGTTACAGGTTGAATAACCAACCTTCACATGATATGTTCTGCCAGTGAGGCAGCTGCTTACTCATCAACTGATATAAGGGTTAATCCCCAGCTTGGATGTTTTCTTAATGATACCTGTGTGGGGGATTGTGTCAAAACCCTAGCCCAGATTATGATAGGAACTATGCACTGTCTTACCTTCATCCAGGCCTATCACATGGAATCAATGAGCTGTGATAGCATCAGAGATCATTTATGGCATGACTCAACACATACACCTTCCTGATATGGTTGAATACAGAGTTCAACACACCCTCCACACAGCCTATATTCCCATACATCAACATGTATCCATCTGAGTTGGGGGACAGCATCTGATGCATGCATGTATAGAAACATCCTGATTCTTCTCAACTGTGAGGTAGACAAACATGTCATCACGGACCTCTTCTAAATATACACTAGTAATATTCCAGGTGTGTGCAACAGACTTGCGTGAGTTGTTAATGCTACATCAAGTCCATTACATCTGATAGATGTCCTGAAAGAGGTCATTGAGGACATGCATGATGACAAAAGTATCATCTTGTGGAACTTGACCAGGTCAAGGCATTTGACACAAATCCACACTGAGGTATTCAATCAGCGCTATCATATGTGGTAATAAAAAGGTATATCACCAAATGAGTGTATGACATATATAACATTTCACTATGTTGAAATGTGTGACATAATCTATATGTCAGGGCCAGTGATTAAGTTGATATATCAGTTGTGTCCGCAAGGCCCTTTTCTGCTGATTAGTTAAGTGATGGACATGACAGATGACATAAACTTGCTGTGCCCAAACAGCTGCCAGAAGGACTACAGATTGTGGGGAATTAATGACTCCAAATGTGACATTAGTATAATACAGACAGTATCAACACATATCAAAAACTGCTGCACAGCCATGACAACACCTGCTTTGAGAAGAAACATGGAGGGATTTGTTGAATCAGAGAGCAAATTCACCACCCAAGTGTAATGTGGATATCACACCAATAATCAGAACAATAGGTATGTGTCCTATGTCCTGGGCTAGATGGTAAGTGGCACATCCACCTGCATGTGGTCACAGTACTGGCTACTCCCTTGAATGTAACACAAGTACTGGGTATGTGAAGGACATGCATATCAGAGGCCATAACATCTTCATGGCTCCCACCCTTTATCACACCAAAAACTGTGTACAATGCACCCTTCTTCATGTCCCTCCCCACACATCTTCCAATGATGTGTAACTGAAGTTTACCACATTTGTTACAGTGCACTGTCACATAGCTTATTGGCCATATCTAGGTATTCTTTCTGTGGAGTATTCATGACTGTCTGATGGTGCAGAACACCAACCAAATTATTACATCAGATGCATGTGTGCTACCTGTTCTGCTTATGCACACACTACATACATAGGTGTTTGACAACATTAATGGGCTGTATATAATTCATGACAGTGTAGATTGTGCCATATATATATGTATATATATATATATATATATATATATATATATATATATATATATATATATATATATACCATGCACACAAGGGCAACTAGCCTGTATTGCCTATACTGTTGCATACAGTGTCTCTCCAGGACAATGTGCATGGTTACCCTCATAGAGTGTGGATGTATCATAATGGTTGTTCAAGTGTGTGTGTGTGTGTGTGTGTGTGTGTGTGTGTGTGTGTGTGTGTGTGTGTGTGTGTGTTTGTGTGTGTAGGCTCATTTCTTATCACTCCACATCGCATATGTTATTTCAGAGGCATGAGATTAGTGGTGGAATTTTTCTGATATTTTCCATGATTGTGATTGGTTCTTTTAATGTTTTACATGATCCTTTTCCTGTGGCCACATTGTTGGAGACATCTGCTGAGAGTACACTCATATTCAGGTATACCAGTTTGCATAGCTTTACAATATGCACCCTACCCCCAGTTGCATGTCAGATCCCTGATAGATGTCTTCTGCATTATTCATATAGGGATGCATATCGCATGCAGACATCCTCCCCATTGACAAATTTTCATTGTGCAGTCTGTATTCTACCATAGAGATATGTACTTGGTGTTACTGCTACAACCATCTTCCATTTACATGCCTTCCTCTGCTGTACATGAGGAAGTTTCACGTCTTCTTTCCTTGTGTTCATTCGTACGATTCATTTGTGTGTCCCTATTCAATACACACATTTCCCCTGAATAATCATTTTACATGGCAGTTCATGTTCTTTCATAGATCATTAATCCAGCTTCAGTACAGAATATCAGGAATGGGATATCACAATATTTTGCACTGTAGGTACACTGTCCTGTATAGTGTTTGGACCATATACTTCACATCCATACCTCTCAATTGCCCAGATAGTCCCAGGATGTCCAGATGTTTTCCTTATCATATTTGTGGCTTTCTGCCATATGACTGGGATGATCTGTGGACTGATGTGTCTTTCTATTACATATATTTCAGTGCATACCTCTCAACTGTCCTGATTTGTACAGAATGTTCAGATTTTGTCACATATTTGTGATCTTTTCCTCATTATATTTTTGTTTTCTGGCAAACCATTGGCATGTCATTGCAGAGTGAAGTCAGAAACTGATAACTGATATTTGAGTTTCAAACTTCATGCTTTTCAGAAAGTTTATGCTAATGTACAACCTGTTTATTCTGTCAGTTTTCTAAGTTTGGAAGTGCAATATTAAAAATCCTTCCATATTTTGGTCCTTTGTCTACCCATTATGTTTGCCTTTGTCCACATATCTTTCTCCAAGAGGATGACAGGTATGTTAAAGTTTCATTCTATCACGTCTATGCAACAGCTGTGGCAAATGTGTCCCTATTTCTGGTTAAATGTCTCCCACATTATGTTGACCTCTGCGGGAATATGTTCATGTAACAGATTCACAGCTCTCTGTGAAGCCCTGGTAGTCATTGTGGCATTCTGTGCAAATCTGCAGACTGTAGGTGCTCTGCTTTAAACATAATCATATCCATGTTTGTTTACACAGTTTCCTGGCTGGCAACACTGTTGCTAGCCATGTAACCAAACTTAGGTGCACCACATGTCATTAATATGCATTGCACACTACTGCTCGCAAACATGTAAACTCCGTCTAGCCTCTGCACAAAGCCTACACAGAGTTCATTGAATCCTGGGGGTTGACATTTTTACTGTTTCAGCTACATGCAGCTAAATACTTAAAAAGGAAATTTTCTTGTATTGGATTCAGTTGTTTCAAGAACAGTAGTGGGAATACTGTAGTATGTTGTACAATATAAATTTATGAAAAAAGCCTAATGGATATTTTGAACATTCAGTGATAAATGACTTTTTATTTATACTTGTGTTGGCAGGAAAAGGATATAACAAACTTAACGCATAAAATGGCCAGGTGGAATGACATTACTATACAGAAATCAACATGTTTTTGCAAAAACACACACACACACACACACACACACACACACACACACACACACACACACACACACACATGCACACGAACACGCACACGCACACACACACACACACACACACACACACACTAAAAATACTGAACACAGTCCCCAAACTGTTCACCAGTTATTCACAACACAGAATAATCTGTTCGCATATAACCACTAAACCGTAACAACTGTCAGTACAAAATAAACAGAAGTATCACACCTAACATTAAAATGTTTCTGACAGTAAACTACTGTTATTCTTAAAAAAACTTTTATGAGGTGTGCTATTCCAGGCCTAATATCAGCACAATATTTAATCTTTCACACGATGAAAGAAGCTAATATTATAGGTAAGCTTCAAAGAATTTACAAATAAAGGAAAGCATACATAGCTAATTATAATAACAATATGAACACAGAAATAAAGGAAAGCATCCATAGCTAATTATAGTAACAATATGAGCAATGTGAGGGCTTGCGATAGTACTTAATAGTCCATGAGGGTCTTCAGCAGAGGCACCCAAGAAAACTTATGACACAAATCAATTAAAAAGATGGTATAACTCGATGACTCTGTCCCTACAACAAACTATATGTCCCAATTTGCTGCAATATGTGCTCCAGCACTAAAATCTGTAGGGAAAATCACTAATCCTTGGAGTTTTGGATCAATGCACTTTAACCATGTTTTACCAAAAAATGTCAGCAGCTAGTCTTCGTTTTATAGTATGTAATGTTAAATAAAGACAGCCATGTCACAAACTTACATACCTTTTGTAATAATTTAAAAAATGGAGATCATTCTTTTGGTACTGCTCTTTGCTGTATCATATGTTAACGCTTATAGATTTTTACACATTTGCAGTCAATCAACATCTGAGAGGCCACCATCAGGGCATCAGAAGTGAAATGTGGATGTCACTCTGCTACCTACATATTTGTTTTTATATCCCAGTTACCAGTTTTCCTCAAGCACTTATACACCCGGATTTACGAATCCTTCGTGTAAGACTAAATAAGTCTTACTCGGAGGCTGCAGTTGAACGCTATGACGTCAGTGTGCCATGAATATTCATGAGGGCATGCTGACTCTACCACAAGTCTAACACGGACCGTGCAGGCAAGCAGGGGGCATGTCCGACTGCCGAGCAGTCTAAAGGTCCACACCCCTGCAAGTGTGTGAAATGCAAAATGTCAACACACAAGAGCGAGTCCGCTCAAATGTCCATGTACCCAACACCACACTCCCTGACATTGTAAACTCCCAGCACAGTTATAAAATGTAAATCATTAATGTTTTGTTTTCTAATTCCCGATATAGCTGCCCGTATTTGCGAGTGTGTGCGCGGGTGTGCCCATTGCTTTGCTGCAGTTAGCAATCTCGACATGGAAGAGCATAAGTAATGTGTATGCAAATTAAGCCAAATAGTAATAGCCTAGTGGTTGAGCATTCACACAAAGAGGAGGCATTCACGGTTCGAGTCCCACCACTCTCCTTCCTATTTTATGTTCACAATGAGTATATGAAATAATTCCTGACATATATGATTAAACTTTTACTAAAAATCATTGAAATGGCCTATGTATCAGTGAACAAAATGTATATTTATAAAGGAACCTGACATATAATTGTCCGCAGTTAAGCAACGCTTTACCCTGAGCAATATAATTGCCCGCAGTTAAGCAACACTTTGCCCAGCGCAATATAGTTTCCCGTAGCTAAGCAGCACTTTGTCCAGTGCAATATAGCTGCCCGTAGTTAAGCAGCGCTTTACCCAGCGCAATGTAGTTGCATATAGCTAAATAGCACTTTACCCAGCACAATCGGTTTGCGCGGATGTGAGCGCCGTGCCAACCAGCGCATCTTGGGGCAACGTGGAGCAACGTAGAGAAGAGATGCTTAAACACAGCCACACCCCCTAACCTGTCTGGACAGTAGTAAAATAAAAAGCAATGACAAGGTTTGAACCCAGGACATTGTGTACCATAATCAAAGCACTGAACCACTAAGCCATGACAGCTTAGAATAAACCTCCACTGTTAGCATATATATACTTATAAATGTTAGATTAACCATTGCTAAGCAGGTCTGCAGTCAGCCGAGAATTTTTAAAAATGGCCAATCACAAAAAAGTGCAGGAAAATTGGCATATTTAAGCTCCATAGGCGGGAATAATCGCCATAACTGATTGTAGCTCCCATCTGCAGTTAGAATGTCTGGTGCTGGAGAGGATACTCGCTTTAGAGCGCAATGCTGGGACATCAAGGAGTCAAAATACATGGTTTGGCTCCTAGTCTATCGTCATGAGTCTCGACTCCTGCAGGGCCAGTTCCAAGGGATGGAGTATAAGGCAGAGGCTTGGAACCGGTTGGCTCATGAACTCACCAGTGCCACAGGCGTCCCTCGGACTGGTGAGCAGGTCAGTCACCACCATGTAGACCTGAAGAGATGGAAGCAGGACCTTCTGAACCAATAGATCCAGGAGGGCCGTCATATGCAAGCTGCCCCACTACTAAGTAGGTAGCCATGGAATGCAGTATGTAAGACATGCTAATATAGTCTAAATAATGGATAGGTATGTCTCAATATCCCTTCATTTACTTCACAGCTGCAGGTGTCTGTACTATGAATCAGCAAGCCTATGCAGATAGGCTGCTAATGCTGTGCCACCAGGCAGGTTAGTAATTATTCTGCATGTATTGTTATATAATATATGTGAGAGAGCATGACAAAAGTGTTGTAGCCCAATAATACAGCTATAAAATGCCCTGAATAAATTCCCTGCATGTATTGTTATATAACATAAGTCAGAGAGCCAGAAATAGAGTGTACTAACCCAGCAATAAAGGTAAAATAAGTCTGGAATACTATCTCTGCATGTACTGTCATATAAAATAAGTGAGCGAGCCTAAAAAAGAGTTTTGTAACCTATCAATAAAGGTATAATATGTCCTGAATAGGTCTTCTGTAGGCACTGTAATATCAAATAAAGGAGAGAGCCTGTAGAAAAAGAAAAGAGTGTTTAATGTGAATAATAAAGGTATAATACTTGGAGTGTGTCTGTGTCAGTTACTTAGAAATGTTGTTGTACCCTTGCATTCAATAACTAGAACTGTTGTATTAAGTGCTGTCAACCCACAGTTGTGCAGTCTCATATAAAGTGGATGAAGGAAGTGCCAGTAGCTGTGAAGCATATAACAGTCATCAACAGTTGTTAAATGGCTGTCATGCATAGGTAAATCTGTCACACGAGTAGCTTGTCAAGGTGTTCCCCAGAAATATGAGTGTGCTACATGAAATGTAGGGTTCTGTAGAAAATTAAGTGAAAATGTCACGTGAACACATCCAGATGTGTAGATACATAAATATAAAAATAAAATACAAGTATGCAGCAGTAATCTGCAGCTTGGACAGTTACTATGTCAGATATAGGTCAGGTATATAATGAACTAGCCAAACCCATTACACAATCTAATGCATGTTGCCTAGTGTAATAATACATGTAGCGGATATACACCTGCAGTCAATACTAATGTAGTGTAGAGTTAAAGTACTAATAAGATGTTAATGGAGGTTTCTTTTTACACCCTACCCCATGTGCACAAACAATGCAATTCCACACCTCAATGGGTATGTCTAATCTCAAATCATTTGTTGGGACATATGTCCTATTGTTCTATAAAAATATGCATTTACTTTGATGCATGTCCCCTGTTAAAACACCACAATCTTGGTGGCCTGTTGCCGCCAATCATTCCTGCATGCTGTTGTAATGTCCACTGTTGTTCAATATATGCATGTGTTATGCTTGCTGTTCAACTGTTGTAACCCTGGTGTGTTGGGTTAATGGGAATATTACTGCATGTTGTTACAACTAATTTGGAATACTGTTGGCTATGTTGTAATTAAACACACCTAATCACAGAACGTATGGGAAGGCCGGTCCCAGTGACCCACCTGTCCCTCCTCAGCTGGCGATTGCACCTGGCACCAGCAGGTTTGGTGCCCAGCCCAGGTTACCCTCCTCTGTTGGTCCTGTGCCACCTTCAGGTGGAAGCGCTGCAGGGGATGGGGCTCATCCCCCCCTGCAAGCGTGGGCAGAGGAGGGCCACCTGTCACCCTCCGAAGGGTCCGGGTTGTGGTGCATAGGGAGATCCAGCATTTAGTCGCTGATCCCATACACCAGCTCGAGGCGAGAGTGATGTGACTCATGGGTGAGCCTGCCCCTCCTACACAGCCCCCAGCACAGTCACCCTCGGGTCTGTGAAAGTTCAGTGGTGACTGCCCATGGGTAGGGATCTCAGTCCCACTGTTACCATCTGTGGGCTCATGGGCTTGCAATTTCCAAACATCTATCCCCATCAATTGTGTTCACCCACCCCATGTGTCACACTCCGCTCCTGTATGCATCTTGTTTGTCTTGTCTGTTTACCTCCCCAACCTACCTCCCCAAATATATCTACTTCCTCTACCTCACTTTCCACTCTAAGCTGAAAAAAAAAGGGGGGCAATCTGTACCCACAAAAAAATTATGCCCCATACATAGCTGCCCATTTCACACACATGTCCGCTGGACATGTAAACTGATAATTATAATTGACAGTACAACATACTTTGTTGTCCTCACCCCTCTCCCAGGGGTGGAAGGATTCAAATTTCACTCCAAATTCATTGCATATGCACAGCTGTTACTGGTAAGGAAATGGGCAGCTATGGACCTTCCCTACACCTGTCCTGCACATCCCGAGCTTGTTTTCCTACTGTCTTTCCCTCTTTGTGCCCCCTTTTACACCACTTACCTATCTCCTCATTTTCTTTTCTTTCAAAGAAATTAGCACGGGGGTTAGCGGGAGTAAGCACTTTTAAGCAGTAGTAAGCGGGTTTAAGTGAGTGTGCACATGTGTGCTCTTAGCTAAGCATCGCTAAGCTCACGCAAACCCACGCAAACCTGCTTACAACTGCTTAAAAGTGCCTTAGTCACTCTATGTCAGGGCCCTTGTTCTGCTCAGCAGCAAAATAAAATACCTCTGTCAGTCTCGAACCCCAGATCTTCGACACACTAGACTGTATGAAGTATCACTAAGCCACAACAGATATACAATAATTTGATGCTGAAAAAAATATATCATGCATTATAATGAGTGAATGTAAAGGAAAAATAGGAAGGCCATAACCCAACGCTTGTTCTGTGGATCTTTACCAGCAATTGATGTGGAATTGCTTTACATGAGTGTGATGTGAGAAGCAGCCATTCAAGCAGCAAATAATGTTATACAGGCAGTTTACAACCCCCACACAGTATCATAGCAGAAACAACACTGGCATATCTGAGTAGGGCAGAGGCCATACCTCCTAACTGTGACAACTTTCCAGGGATGTCCCTGATTGTGAATATTTTAGCTGTGTCCTACCGAATCCCTCAGAAAAGTACTGACGTCAGTCAGAAAGGTGGGGTATTACACAATGAATACTGACAATAATAACAGTAGACACCGCTTGTACTTCATGAAAGGAGTACTAATCCATATGCACTGCTTCACTGAAGTCTACACCTACTGTCCCTATTATGTGTAAGGTGTACCTCACTTCCAACTACCTATCCCTGACTCCATGTAAAGATGTATCTGAGTGTTCCATAGGCCTGGCAGAGGCACAAACACACAGGGATATAAGCTATACTACTGTTACACACTCTGCAAATAGCTTTGGTAGGACCTCCACAAGCATACCCTTATTCTAGGAGTACAACACAGAAATACCAAAGGATGTAGCCATGTACTGGTAGCAACTGACTGTAACAATGCCATTGTACCAGTCCTGAAAACACCTGTGAGTTGCACAGTCAAAGAATAGCAGTGTAACTTTTGGCTACCATCTGGATAGGTTCACAGTTGGGAACTATGCAGACAGACCACCTGCCTTGATAAATTGACAGGTACATACCAATCCTTTAAGTCCAGTAAGATAATATTCACTCATTAATACATAATGCTCTCTGTATGTAAGCACCCCCCCCCACAATTAAAAGATACTTGTGTGTTTAGGGTCTACCAAGGGTGTAGGTAGGCATACTCAGTACTGGAATTGTCCAGCTGTCCTGTGAACCCTGTGCTAATGTCAACAATAAAAAACACAAACCCTGCAGAAGTGAGTACATTAATATTCACAGTATAACAGTTCACAAACAGTTCATGTGCCAAAATAATACTTCTCAATAACTGCATTTGTATGGCAGTTAATTATATGAGTAGAAAAGAAACTACATAGTCACATAAATGTTGTATAAGCATTTGTAGAGGTGAGTAAAACTCTATACTGATAGCTCTGTACTGGAAGTGGCAACAGTCAGGTCTGAGTACAACATGTACATCACTGTCTACACATCTAGCTTCATTTATAAGACGTATACCAACCTTCTGACTTACACAACAGTGTCCACAGCAAACAAGCATGGGCCCACTCTGGAAATCTGAAAGGGCTACGCCTACATACCATAGCAATTTATAGCATTGGGTTGCTATGACAGTGAGTACTGCAATTACCACACAGCAGGCTGTATGCATTTACCAAATGCTGGGCAACAATTGGTGCAGAGGGCATTACATGCACATGCGCAGATACCTATAGAAGCAGATTGTACTTGCAACTGTACAACTTCTGCAGAGTATTGACAAACTGTAGCACGTAAGAAATAAATATATAATTAGGTAACAAATATAAAGACCTAATTAAAAAATAAAGTTATTAATTAAGAAAAAAAATTAAGTAATAACCAAAAACTAAACTTAAGTAAGAATCCTTACTTAATAAAAAAAAAAAAACTGTCAAAGCATACACAGACGGACCTGAAAGTGACAAACAGGTATGTAACAGTTTGTAGTTACCGGCAAGTAGTAGATGTTTATGAATAGTTCTGTACATACTCTGAAACATGCATATGTGGCAGCAGTAGGTATGTATGCACAGATGCCATGCATAACTACTGCCATGGAGAAATTGGTGTGTAGCTGTGTGCAGTGCAACATAACTGTGAAATATGTAGCTCAGCATTATATGTCAAACATCTGAACATGTTATCTATGGTCTGTACAGTACTGCGTTTAATGGCAGTTTGGGGGAGTAGTGCAAACACTTATATAAACTTGGATGTCACAGAGTAAGACATGCATGATAGTCACATAATGTGTAGCTTAGCATTGGCAACTGCTGTACCAGGCTAGTATAGTAATGTATCATTTGCAGATATATATACTCTTGTACTATTACTATATGCACACATGTGACAACTGTCCATATTGTAGCAAGGCCCAACAGGTCATCCGTGAGGTGTACGGACCTACAACAGTGTGGACCCTGTGTCTGTATGGCACACACATATGACGAGATATATATATGTCTGATATATTAGCATCTGAACATGTGCATAGAGCATGGGACATACTGCAACTGTTTGTGAAGGGTGGACATTTATATGTTGGTGCAGGTTGTTATGTGCATATTCATACGTAGGTTGTAGTGTGTGTCAAACAAGACAGCATACAGTGCTGGCATATGACATGTGATGTTCAAACGCCGTGAGTATGAATTGTTAGGTTTTTAGTCGTCCAGATAGGGTGTCCTGCTAAAGATACATGGGCTGAGAATACCTTCCATGCATTCTGCACAAGACTGTGCAATATCATTATATAACTGTATCCCTCTCAACCTTTGCATAATTGATATTCCCACCATGAAAGGTGGACTGTATATGTGCCGATATGTATATCTATATGTACACCACTGGATGTTTATATGTACGCTCAAGCTCGATGTTGTACACGTATTGCCATCCCTGTTGTTAAAAGCCCTGTACCGATGAACTACCCCATAGGTGGTAGTCTACTCAACACCGAAAGTGTGATAAGAGACTACGGGACACAGGTGGACAGTAGTGTCCCTTATGATAATCACAGTGCCACACTAGTCATGTAAACTGAGTACGGTCCACATGTCATCAGTAAAGGTGTGTCATCCATGGAAACAGCGGTCAGTGTTCCACTCTACTCATCAGTCATAACACCCATCATAGAGTACAATGGCCCTGTTGGTATGTACCTCAGAAGACACGCACAGCAACTGTAGACGCCAGACACATACCTCACAAAGAGTATTACCGGACTCAAACAGATGCCCTATGCTGACTGTCTTACAAAACCACAGCTACACTGTGTTGCATACCGCCTACCCAGAGGCTACCTCTGCCTAACATACAAAGCTAGGTCAAACCCACAGGTGTTGGACATGTTCCATGTAAACAGATGAAACTCCATACAAGCTACACACTGTACTGATCTAAACCTTGTAATGTCAAAAAGCAGAACCTGCTTGAGTGGCACATTATCATCTCAGACACATACCATGCTTTGGAACTAACTACCTATCAATAGCAAATGAAGATCCTCATTAGCAGTTGCCATGAATAATCATGATGATTTGGATGTGAGATAGGAAACACAACCCAGTAATCACCTCTGTGGCTCTGCATGACAGGGGCACATGAACATACATTACATGGGTGTTGAAGGGCAGGGTACCATATGGCTAGGCTTCCATAGGCCCTAGGGATAATAGCCTATTAGCTACCTAGGACCCGATACACACACGCATGTACCTGTTGCATCACATGCTATATGAGGTTGACTGGGTGTGATGGAGAATGTGTAGGCGAATGTGTCAAAGATGTGTATATGTGTGATAGCCTAGTGGGAAACTGTGTATACCATGGTATGTAGTGTTGTAGCTATAATCCCATCAAAAGGTACGTATACTATTGCTATGCAGGAAAAGCAGTATGGCATATGGTGTGATGTAGTCCCTTGGTGTTGACTGGAGTGTGCCATTGTAGGCTAAAGCAGTACATGTATGCTTATTGATTGTTAACACTAGTGAATACAAATCATGTATGAACTGTAGTACTACCTAAAGCTGTAGGCCTAAACAGCACAGTATGGTTTATATCCACATTGCTTGGTAACACTGTTTTGTTTGCTACCTGTAGTCCTCACACATTACATACCTCAGGCATGAGGTTTTGTAGGTGCTGACACACAGTACTGTATGGTACACAGGTAAAACTAATCTGGGTTGCCATACCTTTGTGTCTTGTAGGTATGTCTGATGTGTGTGTGGGTATGCCTATGACATGGCCTCGGTGGTATGTGTGTCACAGGATATATGTGCATATCTAGCAACATGTATAGTGTAGTACAGCAGTATGCCACCTATAGTGATGAATGTGCACATATGTTACTGAGGGGTTTGCTATCAACAAGTAGCGTGGTGTACTGGTAGTACTGTAACCATACTGTACATTCATTTCAATGGATGACAAATGTCTGTGTGCATTCGCTTGATATACACCTCCTGTGGCTAGGTGATGCATTGTGTCACATACAGTGTGCCATGTACTGTTGTGTAGTCTTACATACTGGTTTCACTTTGTTGCTGTGCAGAACATGGTTTGATATATAGTATGTGCCAGGCACTGTCAGGCAGTTGTGGGCTGAGCAGTCATATGTGGTATTAAAAGTGTGTATCTACTGACAGCCAATAAGTTGCTATATATGGCATTCCATTGATGTCTGTACTTTGGAATGTTAAGTGTGCCACATGACTTGCTCACAATTACTGTTTTATTGTCTTCCAGGGACATGACTCACAACAGGAAACCCACGTATTACCCTGAGGAGGAAGAAGTCATTGCAGACACCCTCATACACCATCACAACCTGCTGTTCTCCAGAACCAGCCAGGACCAGCATGGGCGCACTACACTGTGGCAGGATGTTGTCCATCGGGTGAATGATGTAGGCATGCATAACCGGACTTATGAGCAGGTACGCCATCACTACAGTGATTTAATCAGACATGTCCAGCAGCATGCCTCTGATGTCCACAGACAACAGCTTGCCACAGGTGGTGGTGCCGTAACACATCCCACCCTCACCAGTGTGGAAAAGCTGCTCCTCAGCATGGTGGATCCTGGCCAACCAGTACAACAGACCTGTGTCATCATGGAGGCCGGAGTCACCCAGCACGGCGATACAGAGCGTGCAGGTAACACGGCATATCTGTAGACCACTGTTATCTCAATTGTTAGAACATGCATTTATCAGGTGTGTACTGTGTATGCAGTAGATGTGGAGCCTGGTGTCATGCAATACTGATAATTTGGGACATTATCTGTATGCCTGTGACTGTCACCTCATGTACTACTGTAAAATTGCAAAGTCACAGCAGCAATGCCATAGTTGTTGACACTGACAAACTGTCTCATATCCTTGCATGTCCCTCTGGTGTTATAGCAAGACAGCATACCCATGCTGGTGAGTGTTCTACATTTAATATAGCATATAACATGTGCATGTCATAGGAGAGTTGTAGGCCATATACACATGTTAAACACCTATACATAGTGCATGCTCTGCATGTTATCTGTGGGACTATGCACATCCCAGTAACATGAGTAGCTGTCTCAAACACATGCAATACACAGAACATCCCAAACAATTGGGGTACACTGTAGTGGACATTGTATAGGCAGAGTCAATACACATGCACACAACATACACCACTTTGTCATATGCAGTATGTGTTAATATGATACACATGGTGTATGTAGACACCTGCTGTAAGGTCATACTTCAGTATCCCAAATGTCATCAACACAATACACATACTATACCTTAGGGGTAGAGGCCTATCATGGGGCAGTGTGACATGCGTCAACACACAACACAGTCATGTTAGGCAATGCTCCCTATTGAACACCTGACATGCCCATGTAACAACTGGCTGTGAAATGGTAAATTTAGCCAAAGTGGTGCAGGTCAGGTACAGCAAGATAGTTGCCAGTGTGACATACATTAGTGGCCTTGAGTGACCACATGATGCTGTCTGATGATGGCTCATGGTACTGCACTACATCCAGTTACAGTAACTACAGTACTACACATAGCATTCATTGTTATACACCTCACAGTTGTGTGCATCCGGCCATGGTATGTATAACTATGAGTTATGGTGCACAGGAGATTGGAAAGCATTTCAGACTTGCACTGCAATGTAGTGTCCATGTACACATTGTGTTCCAAGGTGAGGACAATCATTGAACAACACACATGCATCAACGACATGTATACTGTTATCAACAAGGACTCTATACACACACACTGCATGCTGTTGAGCAAAACACATCCTGAATGCTGTCACGTGTGATAGGACTCTTTGGCTTGTGATACTGTACTCCATCATCAACCACTAATGAATATGTTCCATATTGCTGTTGGTGTGTGTGTGTGTGTGTGTGTGTCAACTTGACTGAGTAGTGTATTTGTGTGCATGTGTGCATGTGTGCATGTGTGCATGTGTGCATGTGTGCTAACATCCTGTACAGATGGTAAAGTATGTTTCCTGTCTCCCTCTCACAGGTGCTGAGGTATTGTTGAATGAGTGCAGCAGGGAACCTGAAGTCACTGACACAAATAGTGAACATGATGATACATGTGTTGTGGCACAGGCAGGTTTGACAATCGACAGTACACAGCTTTCCACCTCATCTATAAGCACATACATACTGCCAATACATCCCTCAACACCAATGGCCTTAGGTGAGGAACAGCATATGGTAGGCATTGACCAGGACAGTGTGGTATCTATGGCACATGCAACCCCACACAGCAGCCATGACCAGACACCCAGAATGGTACCACATAGGCATATGTCCAGGGGTTCTCGTGGGAGCACTGCTGGTCGTAATGCCCCTGGCAGACTTGCCCGCACAGGTCTCACAACCTCAGGTATGTTCCGGGCTGTAATGCAAGCACAGGCATGTATGAAACTGTACACCAGGTATGGACCAAGGGTGAAGAGGGCTCATAACACCGCTATCAATTACAGTATCCGTGACCTTGCCAGTGCCATCCGTAATTACACCGATGTCATTGATAGACATTGGGGGGAGATACTAGATATCCTCTGCAATGTAATGTCCATTTGCAAGGACAGTGCAGGATGGCTGAGACGTCGACGTGGATGTATGCCAGCAACATCATCAGCTGGCAGTTGTCACGGATGACATACAAGTCCCAGCCGCTCACGTAGTGGCAGTACCAGCACCAGCAATGTTGTGGCTGGGCTGTTGGTAGACCGTCCAAGATGACCACGTGCACATGGCTCTGGCCAGTCCCAGCAAGGACATGGGTCCAGTCAACATCCTTCTGCCTCTGACGATAGTACCCAGTCTGGCTTAGTACCCGATACTGTCCATGTCACCCCTGCCAGGCACAGGTACTGTCTCCATGGCCGGAGACAGTGATCTGTACAGCCTGGCAGGTACATTCTGTGGCTGTCCCACAACCTCCCATAATTGGCAGCCACAAGTGGGAACTGTGTGCATGCACACACACACACACATAAAACCAACACCTAGGGCTAACACATACACACACATTACATCAACACTGACCCATACTGTACTGTTGTACCTCACACACACACACATACACACACACACACACACACACACACACACACACACACACACACACACACACACACACGCACACATACATGTCGATTGGATGGGTACTTGTCGGGCTCTGGCAAACCAGTAACACACCCTGTGCATATGATGAAACTGTGACATTTCCTTTCATCTGTGACAATAATGCAGGAACAGGATAACATGGTGCTGATGCATAGGGTGACCTAATAGCAGTGTAGCAATGTTAGCATGTTGTCAACAGTAAAGTGTAATGATATCCTTGTAGGTATATCTGAGCAGGAATGATGCATCAAAGCTATGATTATCCATGTAGTATTGTTTACACCAGTGTTAATTCCAAACATGGAATGTCTGCACATGCGCCACTTGGCTGATGTGTGTGGTACTGGCAGCATGTGTTGGTGAGTGGACGTTACGTGTGTGATGTGTGCAGTACAGATTTCAAGGTGTACATTTGTGAACATGGTGTAAATGCACTGTCTGCATGTATGTGCATGGTGGACACATGGGAAGGGTGACATGCCCTGTATTACACAGTGTTAACACTTCATATTTCCTATTGGTGTCCAGTATGCATTTTACTACACATATGTCACAACTTGGCTACACATGTGTGTATGACATGGTATGACACTATGTTGTGGGTGATACTGTTAATATCGGTCATTGGTTTGCATTCTGGTAGTGTACATAACCTCAACAGCCTGATTTTATCCAATCGTTAAATGATGTCTTGACAACTGACACATAGCTGTAGGATACACAGTAGTATTTGAATCATTCCGGTACTGTACTATACCAGTTACCAGTGGTATTGTCCGCCACACATTCCTGTGACCACTCCTGTTTGGCATGTGGCCGTCCTAGGTACAAGCAGATACACTAGGGATATGTCCGTCCACATTTGGTAATGCATACAGTGGCCTACAATGCATTCTCCGGATTAGACACTTATCCTCCACGAGGGTATCATACAGACAGATACCTGTTGACAAACCCATGCTGTGAAGCTATAAGCCAACTATAGCATAGTCATCCACATTTACTATACATAGTATCCTGACAGTACCACATTGGTAGTAGCCCACAACATGTAGCAGGGGTACCGATGTGTACATACAGCCACATGTGATGTCATCTGTCCTTTGATATTCACATTCCCAAAGGTATGCTGATGTCCCTCAGTGTATCACATAAGCAATAAGGGGTCTGTATGCATATCCATGGAGTTGTTGTACACCTATAATGAATGCCCATTATTGACAGACAGTGTTGTGTTTGAACATGTCAGAAATATGCCCCAGGCATAAACCCTCACTCACGCTATTCTATAGAAACTGTCATGTGTGTGTGTGACACAGATGATCTAGGGCACAGATCACTACAGTGGCTGGACTTGTCACATACATACATATGTGACCTACGGTCTGAGAAGCAGCAGCACCAACTGTCAATGGTAACAGATGTATTTGTGTTGAAAGCAGGCTTCACACCTATGAAATGATTGAGGTCACATGTACATATATGTCTTGGCCACACAGTTACCTATTGAGATCACATGTACATATGTGTATTTGCCACACAGATACCTGAAGTGTGCAATGCACATACTGTTGTTTTACTGATATGTCATACAGTAGTAAAAGCAAAACCCACAACACATTGATCAACACTGTCACACACACACACACTCAGCAAGTGCAGGATTCAAACCCCTACCTAACTATGCGATGATACTAGAGAAGTACGCATTAACACAATGCGCTATATGCTTTACTGTGAGTTGTTATTTCCACTGTTGTATTTGTGGGATACTGACATCATCAGACCTGCCAAAGAGGAATTTACCTCTTTAATATGTTTCCACAGTCTCCAAAAAGGCAATTCCTCTCATAGGAAATGACATACACACATTCAGCAATTGCAGGATTCAAACTCTTACCTAACTATGTTATGATCCTAGAAAGATACGCATTAACACAACGCGCTATATGCTTTAGTGGGAATTTTCATTTCCACAGCTGTATTTGTTGGATACTAACATCATCAGACCTGCCAAAGAGAAATTTACCTCTTTTAATGTGTTTTTACAGTCTCCAAAGAGGCCACTCCTCTCATAGGAAATGACACACACACGTACACCCCCCCACACACACTCAGCAATTGCAGGATTCAAATCCCTAGCTAACTATGTTATGATACTAGAGAGATATGCATTAACACGATGCGTTATATCCTTTACTGGGAGTTTTCATTTCCACTGCTGTATTTGTGGGATACTGACATCATCAGACTTGCAAAAGAGGAATTTACCTCTTTTAATGTGTTTTCCCAGTCACCAAAAAGGCCACTCCTTCTCAAAGGAAATCACACACACACATACACCCCCACACACACACTCAGCAATTGCAGGATTCAAACCCCTACCTATGTTATGATACTAAAAACGATAAGCTTTAACACGACATGTTATATGCTTTATTGGGAGTTTTCATTTCCACTGCTGTATTTGTGGGATACTGATATCATCTGACTGGACATGGTAATGTGTGTGCACTTTGTTTTATGCAATCCAAGGAATGAACCATGTGGGTCAGCAGGTGTTAACAGCTTGAACAGGATTCCACAATTCTTAGCTTGTGTGACCTATCTGTGGACAACTTGCCATTCCTTCATATGACAATACATATTTATGCACAGATTGTTGATTTTGTGGATACGATATGTGTCTGGGATGTTGATAAAGGGCTATTCAAAGTCTATGTAGGACGTGTGTAGCTCCTTTCATTGATGTATATCCTGGGTGGTTGCCTTGCAAACAGTCTAGCAGGTTTGGGAACCATGATCTGCCCATGAACATACCACAGTTGGTAGGGTTATGTGTTTGTCGGCTTCCAATAGCTCTGTTTATGACTTCAATCATGATGGACTCCATGGCCTTGCAGTTCAGACTTCATAGGCTTATAGGACTATAGTTCCCATGGTCTGTTGTGCACCAACACTTGTGGGGTGTGCCATATGTTGCTGTAACACATTCAACAGTTTCAGATCCTGTAGAGAGGGTGAGGCTCAACAGACTGTTCAGGTGCAGGGTCTGTTTGTTCTGTAGTTCACTTATGAGAAATATAGGGAAACAATGTAATCCAATTGATGCCATGTTTCCGGCTTTGGGAGGAGCTGTTTACCCATTCTACATGTGATATCTCCTGGTATGATGATAGGGTCTTTTGTCAGTGGGAGGTGGGTTTGTATATATGGGCCTGTCTGACAGGATGTCGGCATTGTCAGTCAGGTACAGTTGGCCCTGACTCAGGCCATATATGAGTGTACATTGCTATTTATGACGTAGCTGAAGGAGGTGACATGGTTTTGTCTGGACTCCTTCGCAGATAATCTTTCCAAAACACTGACAAACCTGACCACTAAACCTCTGTTATACTCTTTTACACACTTAACACCCTACTGATCCTTTGTGATCAGTCAACAGAGTATGTCATCATAATATCCTGGCATGTCCAAAGGCCGGTTTCGTGTGTACTCTCCAGTCCAGCTGGTGAATATAGGAATTTTGACGCAATGTTACAACTGCCTTATGTACAGACAACCCTCTCCTCTTCCCAACAAACTCAGATATATGTGAGAGATGAAACTATATAGACAAATAGGAGGCTGAGCTCTCTCGACCCGTGACTGGCACAGTCTATCAGGTGGTGAAGGTAACCACACACACCACATATCCAGTCTCACATAGACCTATAGCGACAGCAAACAAAATACATTACCACACAAAAACATACTCGGAGGTTCTAAATAAACTCAGCAGAGACCTCCAAAGCAGACACCCAAACAACTGCTACCCCTCAACAATACCCACATATCACATAGTTCACAAAGTCAGTGCGCCACACAGTCACTGCCCTTAGGGCTAAACAACACACCTAATACACTTGTAATAGGTGACTCTTATTATCAGACACACTGACGACCCACTCACCAGGCTGAACAAGGAGAAGGTCTCTTTGAGCTGTCTGTCTGGTGCCAGGATCCCCCACATAACACATGCTCTCAGGTCACTCCAAAGCAAGTACAAATATGGCTCCACCATTGTCCATGCTGGTGTGAATAATGTCAGACATTCCTCCCTGGACTATATGACAAGAGACATAGAGGAGCTCTCTGATCATGTAGCCCAGGCCAGTATGACCCTGACCTTGTGTAGCATCTTACCCTCACCAAGAATGATGTCACAGTATACAGACAAACTTACCACTTTTAACAGTTGGCAAACATATTGGTGTCATTCAAAGGGGATCCAGTGTCGGTCAGCCTGGGATGACATGCTCGACATGCCACTTAGCTTCGCTATGGATGGCTTGCACATGTCACCCTTAGACTTTCAAATACTGGCTAAGGCTCTTGCCACCCCCATAGTGGCTTTTTTAAGCGAGGCTCAAAAGACAAACCCATCTCCATAGATGTTACAAGGTAAAAGAAACTAAGGGTAATGCTGCTCAACACCAGATGTCTAACCCTCAAAATGCACGCACTCAGGACTCTCCTCAGTATGGAGAATGTTGATATCTGTGCAGTAACAGACATCTGGTTCAGGCTCCCAACAGCACACCAGCACTACCAGGTTATACTTCATACCATGCTTTTTGGCCACAAGACTCAGACCAGCCAATAAAATAGGGGGAGTATCCATATACATCACAGATACACACACCTCCAGGTTAGTAGCACTGCACGAAGCATCGGAGACCATACATGTGCAACTAACAGTGGGCAAAACTGCCTTTCAATTTGTAGCCTGCTACAGACCACTTTCCCGAACTCAGGAACACCACTCGGTATTCCTGGGAACACTGGAGAATATGAAGGTCTCTCCAAACACCATTATATTGGGTGACTTCAACTACCCAAACATTGACTGGGAATACTACTCAAGCCCCAACACCCTCGCACAACAGTTGCTAGAATTTATAAACTCAAATGCTATAGCACAACTGGTCACCACACCCACAAGAGGGGAAAACATATTGGACCTGATCATCACCAACATGGGGACTCTATGTTCCACACCAGAGGTATACCCCTCATTGGTAAGGTCAGACCATAAATTTATTTCACTGGACATCCATATCCCATCCCCACACCCATCCTAGGTAATCTTGGTGAAGAACTTCTCAAAAGCAAATGTCACACTTCTCCAAACCAAGGTGGTATCCTTCAAAGACCCTTGGACAGTGGTAAATATGGCTCAGACCACTGAATCCTTTACAAACGCATTGTATGGACACCTACTGGAATGCATGGATCGTGCTATCCCAAATAACAAGACTCACTCCTCCAAAGGCAGGGGACCTGTCTTGTGGACCCTGGCCATTAATAAGCTATACAACGAAAGGAGGAGGCTACTACATGATAGAGCACAATCCCATAAAGGGAAGGCATCTCTGATCAGTACTAGCAAAAAGCTACGATCACTCATGAATTCATCTAAGGCCCACTTCTAATGGAAACTTGCACCAGACACTAAGGACAATCACAAGGCCTTCTTTAGTTATGTCAGGAACCTGGGTCGAAACTCCCAGATATGCTGTGAGTTACTGCATAATGACAAAAATTACACTGAACCCACAGACAACGCCAACATCCTGGCAAACAGGTTCAGTGCAAATGTCTCTCCCCATCCCCCCCCTAAAGAGCAAATGTCCATCCCAACAGAGTGTAGCCTCCCTGACATCACAGATGAACAGATGAGTGCTGCCCTCTCCAAAGTAGACAACACAGCATCAGTGGGACCAGATGGTGTCCTGGCCTGCGTCTTACATGAGCTTCATGACGAACGTAACCGTCACATTAAGTCACTGTTCAATATCAGAGTTACTACAGGATATGTACCCAAGGAATGGCGTACAGCAACAGTGGTCCCGCTCCACAGAGGTGGTGCCACAATGGACCCCGGACAATATCACCCTATAGGCCTAACTAGCCTGGTCTGCAAAGTTATGGAGTGTATCGTCATGGAACTCATACACATAGACATCGGGAACCTACAGACACTGGATCCTACACAATTCGGCTTTGTTGTGGGCAGATCTTGCCTCTTGAACCTGTTCGACATCTTTAAACAGTTACCAGGTCCATAGACATAGAGAAGGTTGTCCACACAGCCTACCTGGACCTCGCAAAACACTTCAACACAATACCCCACTTGGGCATTATACATAAGCTCACCAGCTTCAATATCGACACATATGTCACAAGATGGATTGCTAACTGGATCAGGGATAGCACCCACATGGTCAGTATTGCAGGTGCCATGTCTGACTATACACCAGTTACACGTGGCATCCCACAAGGCTCAGTCCTGGAACCTCTCTTGTTCAGTATATATTTCTCTGACGTACAGGCTAACACAGGTGGAATATGGCTGACCATGTTCGCAGATGACTGCAAACTGTGTGCCATAATCAACTTTCCAGCTGGCACAAGCATCCTCAAAAAGGGTCTCACAGAGATGGATAACTGGTGCCAGAGCCATGGCCTACAGCTAAATGCCATTAGATGCATAGTCATCCCCTTTTGGTATAATAACTTGCCCACACATTACCACATAGGTGGTAATCCTTTACATACGGTAGGTGTTATTAGGGATTTGGGGACACGAGTAGTTAGTACTCTCGCCTTTGACAATCACGTTGCCAAAGTGGTTAGACAGACCTTCTATATAGCCCACCTTATCCCATAAGGTTTCACATCTAGATCAAGTGAGGTCATTGTGCCCCTATACTCATTAGGCCCATGCTTGGATACAATGCCCCATTTGGGATGTACCTTACCCAACACCTGCAGCAACAGTAATGGCCCTAAAAGTACCTCACCAAGTAGATCTAGGCACTCACACAGATGCCCTCTGCAGTTTGGCTAAAGTAACTCCAGCTCTACTCAGTCACTTACCGCCTACTCGGATGCAATCTGTGCCTGTTGATTAAAGCCATGTCCAAACCAGAATTAATGGTAATGCTCCACCTCATGATACTGTGCACCATAATCAAAGTACTGAACCATTAAACCATGACAGCTTAGGATAAACATTCACTGTTAACATATATATACTTATAAATGTTAGATTAACCATTGCTAAGCAGGTCTGCAGTCAGCCAAGAATTTTTAAAAATGGCCAATCACAAAAAAGTGCAGGAAAGTCGGCATATTTAAGCTCCATAGGTGGGAATAATCACCATAACTAACTGTAGCTCCCATCTGCAGTTAGAATGTCTGGTGCTGGAGAGGGTACTCACTTTAGAGCGCAACGCTGGGGCATCGAGGATTCAAAATACATGGTTTGGCTCCTAGTCCATCGTCATGAGTCTCGACTCCTGCAGGGCCAGTTCCAAGGGACACAGTATAAGGCAGAGGCTTGGAACCGGTTGGCTCATGAACTCACCAGTGCCATAGGCATCCCTTGGACTGGTGAGCAGGTCCGTCACCACCATGCAGACCTGAAGAGATGGAAGCAGGACCTTCTGAACCAATGGATCCAGGAGGCCCATCATATGCAAGCTGCCCCACTACTAAGTAGGTAGCCATGGAATGCAGTATGTTAGACATGCTAATATAGTCTAAATAATAGATAGGTATGTCTCAATATCCCTTCATTTACTTCACAGCTGCAGGTGTCCATGCTATGAATCAGCAAGCCTATGCAAATAGGCTGCTAATGCTGAGCCACCAGGCAGGTTAGTAATTATTCGGCATGTATTGTGATATAATATATGTGAGAGAGCATGACAAAAGTGTTGTAGCCCAATAATACAGCTATAAAATGCCCTGAATAAATTCTCTGCATGTATTGTTATATAACATAAGTCAGAGAGCCAGAAATAGAGTGTACTAACCCAGCAATAAAGGTAAAATAAGTCTGGAATATCTCTGCATGTACTGTCATATAAAATAAGTGAGCGAGCCTGAAAAAGAGTATTATAACTTATCAATAAAGGTATAATATGTCCTGAATAGGTTTTCTGCATGCACTGTAATATCAAATAAATGAGAGAGCCTGTAGAAAAGAGTGTTTAATGTGAATAATAAAGGTATAATACTTGGAGTGTGTCTGTGTCAGTTACTTAGAAATGTTGTTGTACCCTTGCATTCAATAAATAGTACTGTTGTATTAAGTGCTGTCAACCCACAGTTGTGCAGTCTCATATAAAGTGGATGAAGGAAGTGCCAGTAGCTGTGAAGCATATAACAGTCCTCAACAGTTGTTAAATGGCTGTCATGCATAGGTAAATCTGGCACACGAGTAGCTTGTCAAGGTGTTCTCCAGAAATGTGAGTGTGCTACATGAAATGTAGGGTTCTGTAGAAAATTAAGTGAAAATGTCACGTGAACACATCCAGATGTGTAGATACATAAATATAAAAATAAAATACAAGTATGTAGCAGTAACATCTGCAGCTTGGACAGTTACTATGTCAGATATAGGTCAGGTATATAATGAACTAGCCAAACCCATTACACAATCTAATGCATGTTGCCTAGTGTAATAATATATGTAGAGGATATGCACCTGCAGTCAATAGGAATGTAGTGTAGAGTTAAAGTACTAATAAGATGTTAATGGAGGTTTCTTTTTACACCCTACTCTATGTGCATAAACAATGCAATTCCACACCTCAATGGGTATGTCTATTCTCAAAACATTTGTTTGGACATATGTCCTATTGTTCTATAAAAATCTGCATTTACTTTGATGCATGTCCCCTGTTAAAACACCACAATCTTGGTGGCCTGTTGCCACCAATCATCCCTGCATGCTGTTGTAATGTCCACTGTCGTTCAATATATGCATGTTTTATGCTTGCTGTTCAACTGTTGTAACCCTGGTGTGTTGGGTTAATGGCAATATTACTGCATGCTGTTACAACTAATTTGGAATGCTGTTGTCTATGTTGTAATTAAACACACCTAATCACAGAACGTATGGGAAGGCCGGTCCCAGCGGACCCACCTGTCCCTCCTCAGCTGGCGATTGCACCTGGCACCAGCAGGTCTGGTGCCCAGCCCGGGCTACCCTCCTCCATTGGTCCTGTGCCACCTTTGAGTGGAAGCGCTGCAGGGGATGGGGCTTGTCCTCCTCCCTGCAAGCGTGGGCGGAAAAAGGCCACCTGTAACCCTCCGAAGGGTCCAGTGCATAGGGAGATCCAGTGTTTAGTTGCTGATCCCCTACCCCAGCTCGAGGTGAGAGTGGTGTGACTCATGGGTGAGCCTGCCCCTCCTATGCAGCCCTCAGCACAGCCACCCTCGGGTCTTTGAAGGTTCAGTGGTGACTGCCCATGGGTGGGGATCTCAGTCCCACTGTTACCATCTGTGGGCTCATGGGCTTGCGATTTCCAAACATCCGTCCCTGTCAATTGTGTTCACCCACCCCATGTGTCATACTCTGCCCCTGTATGCATCTTGTTTGTCTTGTCTGTTTACCTCCCCAACCTACCTCCCCAAATATACCTACTTCCTCTACCTCACTTTCCACTCTCACCTGAAAAAAAAAAAAAGGGCAATCTGTACCCACAAAAGAATTCCGCCCCATACATAGCTGCCCATTTCGCACACATGTCCGCTGGACATGTAAACTGATAATTATAATTGGCAGTACAACACACTTTTTTGTCCTCAACCCTCTCCCAGGGGTGGAAGGATTGAAATTTCACTCCAAATTCATTGCATATGCACAGCTGTTGCTGGTAAAGAAATGGGCAGCTATGGACCTTCCCTACACCCGTCTTGCACATCCTGAGCTTGTTTTCCTACTGTCTTTCCCTCTTTGTGCTCCCTTTTACACCACTTTCCTATCTCCCCTTTTTCTTTTCTTTCAAAGAAATTAGCACGGGGGTTAGCGAGAGTAAGCACTTTTAACGAGTAGTAAGCGGGTTTAAGTGCGTGTGCACATGTGTGCGCTTAGCTAAGCATCGCTAAGCATCATGCAAACCCGCTTACAACTGCTTAAAAGTGCCTTAGTTACTCTATGTCAGGGCCCTTGTTCTTCTCAGCAGCAAAATAAAATACCTCTGTCAGTCTCGAACCCCAGACCTTCGACACACTTGACTGCATGAAGTACCACTAAGCCACAACAGATATACAATAATTTGGTGCTGAAAAAAATATATCATGCATTGCAATGAGTGAATGTAAAGGAAAAATAGGAAGGCCATAACACAAAGCTTGTTCTGTGGATCTTTACAAGCAATTGATGTGGAATTGCATTACATGAGTGTGATGTGAGAAGCAGCCAATCAAGCAGCAAATAATGTTATAGAGGCAGTTTACAACCCCCACACAGTATCATAGCAGAAAAAACACTGAAAATCTGAGTAGGGCAGAGGCCATACCTCCTAACTGTGACAACTTTCCAGGGATGTCCCTGATTGTGAAACATATTTTAGCTGTGTCCCTCCAAATCCCTCAGAAAAGTACTGACGTCAGTCAGAAAGGTGGGGTATTACACAATGAATACTGACAATAATAACAGCAGACACCGCTTGTACTTCATGAAAGGAGTACTAATCCATATGCACTGCTTCACTGAAGTCTACACCTACTGTCCCTATTATGTGTAAGGTGTACCTCACTTCCAACTACCTATCCCTGACTCCATGCAAAGATGTATCTGAGTGTTCCATAGGCCTGGCAGAGGCACAAACACACAGGCATATAAGCTATACTACTGTTACACACTCTGCAAATAGCTTTGGTAGGACCTCCACAAGCATACCCTTATGTAGGAGTACAAAACAGAAATACCAAAGGATGTAGCCATGTACTGGTAGCAACTGACTTTAACAATGCCATTGTACCAGTCCTGAAAATACCTGTGAGTTGCACAGACAAAGAATAACAGTGTAACTTCTGGCTACCATCTGGATAGGTTCACAGTTGGGAACTATGCAGACAGACCACCTGCCTTGATAAACTGACAGGTACACACCAATCCTTTAAGTTCAGTAAGATAATATTCACACATTAATACATAATGCTCTCTGTATGTAAGCACCCCCCCCACAATTAAAAGATACTTGTGTGTTTAGGGTCTACCAAGGGTGTAGGTAGGCATACTCAGTACTAGAATTGTCCAGTTGTCCTGTGAACCCTGTGCTAATGTCAACAATAAAAAACACAAACCCTGCAGAAGTGAGTACATTAATATTCACAGTATAACAGTCCACAAACAGTTCATGTGCCAAAAGAATACTTCTCAATAACTGCATTTGTATGGCAGTTAATTATATGAGTAGAAAAGAAACTACATAGTCACATAAATGTTGTATAAGCATTTGTAGTGGTGAGTAAGACTCTACACTGATAGCTCTGTACTGGAAGTGGCAGCAGTCAGGTCTGAGTACAACATGTACATCACTGTCTGCACCTCTAGCTTCATTTATAAGACATATACCAACCTTCTGACTTACAGAACAGTGTCCACAGCAAACAAGCATGGGCCCACTCTGGAAATCTGAAAGGGCTACGCCTACATACCTTAGCAATTTATAGCATTGCGTTGCTATGACAGTGAGTACTGCAATTACCACACAGCAGGCTGTATGCATTTACCAAATGCTGGGCAACAATTGGTGCAGAGGGCATCAAGCATACACAGACGGACCTGAAAGTGACAAACAGGTATGTAACAGTTTGTAGTTACCGGCAAGTAGTAGATGCTTATGAATAGTACTGTACATACTATGAAACATGCATATGTGGCAGCAGTAGGTATGTATGCACTGATGCCATGCATAAATATTGCCATGGAGAAATTGGTATGTAGCTGTGTGCAGTGGGACATAACTGTGACATATGTAGCTCAGCATTATCTGTCAAACATCTGAACATGTTATCTATGGTCTGTACAGTACTGCGTTTAATGGCAGTTTGGGGGAGTAGTGCACACACCTATATAAACTTGGATGTCACCGAATAAGACATGCATGATAGTCACATAATGTGTAGCTTAGCATTGGCAACTGCTGTACCAGGCTAGTATAGTAATATATCATTTGCAGCTATATATACTCTTGTACTATTACTGTATGCACACATGTGACAACTGTCCATGTTGTAGCAAGGCCCAACAGGTCATCCGTGAGGTGTACAGACCTACAACAGTGTGGACCCTGTGTCTGTGTGGCACACACATATGGCGAGATATATATGTGTCTGATTTATTAGCATCTGAACATATGCATAGAGCAAGGGACATACTGCAACTGTTTGTGAAGGGTGGACATTTATATGCTGGTGCAGGTTGTTATGTGCATATTCGTATGTAGGTTATAGTGTGTGACAAACAAGACAGCATACAGTGCTGGCATATGACATGTGATATTCAAACGCCGTGAGTATGAATTGTTAGGTTTTTAGTCTTCCAGATAGGGTGTCCTGCTAAAGATACATGGGCTGAGAATTCCTTCCATGCATTCTGTACAAGACTGTGCAATATCATTACATAACTGTACCCCTCTCAACCTTTGCATAATTGATATACCCACCAGGAAAGGTGGACTGTATATGTGCCGATATGTATATCTATATGTACACCACTGGATGTTTATATGTACGCTCAAGCTCAATGTTGTACACATATTGCCATCCCTGTTGTTAAAAGCCCTGTACCCATAAACTACCACATAGGTGGTAGTCTTCTCAACACCAAAAGTGTGATAAGAGACTACGGGACACAGGTGGACAGTAGTGTCCCTTATGATAATCACAGTGCCACACTAGTCATGTAAACTGAGTATGGTCCACATGTCATCAGTAAAGGTATGTCATCCATGGAAATAGAGGTCAGTGTTCCACTCTATTCATCAGTCATAACACCCATCATAGAGTACAATGGCCCTGTTGGTATGTACCTCAGAAGACATCCACAGCAACTGTAGACGCCAGACACATACCTCACAAAGAGTATTACCGGACTCAAACAGATGCCCTATGCTGACTGTCTTACAAAACCACAGCTACACTGTGTCACATACCGCCTACCCAGAGGCTACCTCTGCCTAACATGCAAAGCTAGGCCAAACCCACAGGTGTTGGACATGTTCCATGTAAACAGATTAAACTCCATACAATCTACACACTGTACTGATCTAAACCTTGTAATGTCAAAAAGCAGAACCTGCTTGAGTGGCACATTATCATCTAAGACACATACCATACTCTGGAACTAACTACCTATCAATAGCAAATGAAGGTCCTCATTAGCAGTTGCCATGAATGATCATGATGATTTGGATGTGAGATAGGAAACACAACCCGGTAATCACCTCTGTGGCTCTGCATGACAGGGGCACACAAACCTACATTACATGGGTGTTGAAGGGCAGGGTACCATATGGCTAGGCTTCCATAGACCCTAGGGATAATAGCCTATTAGCTACCTAGAACCTGATACCCACACGCATGTACCTGTTGCATCACATGCTATGTGAGGTTGACTGGGTGTGATGGAGAATGTGCAGGTGAATGTGTCAAAGATGTGTATATGTGTGATAGCTTAGTGAGAAACTGTGTATACCATGGTATGTAGTGTTGTAGCTCTAATGCCATCAAAAGGTACGTATGGTATTGCTATGCAGGAAAAGCAGTATGGCATACAGTGTGACGTAGTCCCTTGGTGTTGACTGGAGTGTGCCATTGTAGGCTAAAGCAGTACATGTATGCTTATTGATTGTTAACACTAGTGAATACAAATCACGTATGAACTGTAGTACTACCTGAAGCTGTAGGCCTAAACAGCACAGTATGGTTTATATCCACATTGCTTGGTAACACTATTTTGTTTGTTACCTGTAGTCCTCACACATTACATACCTCAGGCATGAGGTTTTGTAGGTGCTGACCCACAGTACTGTATGGTACACAGGTAAAACTAATCTGGGTTGTCATACCTTTGTGTCTTGTAGGTATGTCTGATGTGTGTGGGTATGCCTGTAACATGGCCTCTGTGGTATGTGTGTCACAGGATATACGTGCATATCTAGCAACATGTATAGTGTAGTACAGCAGTATGCCACCTATAGTGATGAATGTGCACATATGTTACTGAGGGGTTTGCTATAAACAAGTAGTGTGGTGTACTGGTAGTACTGTAACCATACTGTACATTCATTTCAATGGATGACAAATGTCTGTTTGCATTAGCTTCATATACACCTCCTGTGGCTAGGTGATGCATTATGTCACATACAGTATGCCGTGTACTGTTTTATAGTCTTACATACTGGTTTCACTTTGTTGCTGTGCAGAACATGGTTTGGTATATAGTATGTGCCAGGCACTGTCAGGCAGTTGTGGGCTGAGCAATCATATGTGGTATTAAAAGTATGTATCTACTGACAGCCAATAGGTTGCTATATATGGCATTCCATTGATGTCTGTACTTTGGAATGTTAAGTGTGCCACATGACTTGCTCACAATTACTGTTTTATTGTCTTCCAGGGACATGACTCACAACAGGAAACCTGCGTATTCTCCTGAGGAAGAGGAAGTCATTGCAGATGCCCTCATACACCATCACAACCTGCTGTTCTCCAGAACCAGCCAGGACTAGCATGGGCGCACTGCACTTTGGCAGGATGTTGTCCATCGAGTGAATGATGTAGGCATGCATAACCGGACTTATGAGCAAGTACGCCATCACTGCAGTGATTTAATTAGACATGTCCGGCAGCATGCCTCCAATGTCCACAGACAACAGCTTGCCACAGGTGGTGGTGCCGCAACACAACCCCCCCTCACCAGAATGGAAAAGCTGCTCCTCAGCATGGTGGCTCCTGGCCAACCAGTACAACAGACCTGTGTCATCATGGAGGCCGGAGTCACCCAGCACGGCGATACAGAGCGTGCAGGTAACATGGTATATCTGTAGACCACTGTTATCGCAATTGTTAGAACATGCATTTATCAGATGTATACTGTGTATGCAGAAGATGTGGAGCCTGGTGTCATGCAATACTGATAATTTGGGACATTATAAGTATGCCTGTGACTGTGACCTCATGTATTACTGTAAAATTGCAAACTCACAGCAGCAATGCCATAGTTGTTGACATTGACAAACTGTCTCATATCCTTGCAGGTCCCTCTGGTGTGATAGCAAGACAGCAGACCCATGCTGGTGAGTGCTCTACATTTAATATAGCATATAACATGTGCATGTCATAGGAGAGTTGTAGTCCATATACACATGTTAAACACCTATACATAGTGCATGCTCTGCATGTTCTCTGTGGGACTATGCACATCCCAGTAAAATGAATAGCTCCTTCAAACACATGCAAAACACAGAGCATCCCAAACAATTGGGGTACACTGTAGTGGCCATTGTATAGGCAGAGTCAATACACATGCACACAACATACACTGCTTTGTCATATGCAGTATGTGTTAATATGATATACATGGCATATATAGACACCTGCTGTAAGGTCATACGCCAATATCCCAAATGTCATCAACACAGCACACATACTATACCTGAGGGGTAGAAGCCTATCATGGGGCGGTGTGACACGCGTCAACACACAACACAGTCATGTTAGGCAATGCTCCCTATTGAACACCTGACATGCCCATGTAACAACTGGCTGTGAAATGGTAAATGTAGCCAAAGTGGTGCAGGTCAGGTACAGCAAGATAGTTGCCAGTGTGACATACATTAGTGGCCTTGAGTGACCACATGATGCTGTCTGATGATGGCTCATGGTACTACACTACATCCAGTTACAGTAACTACATTACTACACATAGCATTCATTGTTATACACCTCACAGTTTTGTGCATCCGGCCATGGTATGTATACCTATGAGTGATGGTGCACAGGACATTGGAAAGTGTTTCAGACTTGCACTGCAATGTTGTGTCCATGTACACATTGTGTTCCAGGGTGAGGACAATCATTGAACAACTCAGATGCATCAACGACATGTATACTGTTATCAACAAGGACTCTCTACACTCACACTGTATGCTGTTGAGCAACACACATCCTGCATGCTGACACGTGTGATAGGACTCTTTGGCTTGTGATACTGTACTGCACCATCAACCACTAATGAATATGTTCCATATTGCTGTTGGTGTGTGTGTGTGTGTGTGTGTGTGTGTGTGTGTGTGTGTGTGTGTGTGTGTGTGTGTGTGTGTGTGTGTGTCAACTTGACTGAGTAGTGTATTTGTGTGCTTGTGTGCATGTGTGCATGTGTTCATGTGTGCATGTGTGCATGTGTGCTCACATCCTGTACAGATGGTAAAGTGTGTTTCCAGTCTCCCTCTCACAGGTGCTGAAGTATTGTTGGATGAGTGCAGCAGGGAACCTGAAGTCACTGCCACAAATAGTGAACATGATGATACATGTGTTGTGGCACAGGCAGGTTTGACAGGGTCTGTTGTTGGTCCGCCAATCAACAGTACACAGCTTTCCACCCCATCTATGTGCACATACATACTGCCAATACATCCCTCAACCACAATGGCCTTAAGTGAGGAACAGCATATGGTAGGCATTGACCAGGACAGTGTGGTATCTATGGCACATGCAACCCCACACAGCAGCTATGCCCAGACACCTGGAACGGTACCACATAGGCATATGTCCAGGGGTTCTCGTGGGAGCACCGCTGGTCGTAATGCCCCTGACAGACCTGCCCGCACAGGTCTCACAACCTCAGGTATGTTCCAGGCTGTAATGCAAGCACAGGCATGTATGGAACGGTACACCAGGCATGGACCAAGGGTGCTGAGGGCTCATAACACTGCTATCAATGACAGCATCCATGACCTTGCTGGTGCCATCCGTAATTACACCGATGTCATTGATAGACGTTGGGGGGAGACACTAGATGTCCTCCGCAATGTAATGTCCATGTGCCAGGACAGTGCAGGACAGCTGAGACGTTGACGTGGACGTATGCCAGCAATATCATCAGCTGGCAGTTGTCACGGACGACACACAACTCCCAGCCGCTCACGTAGTGGCAGTACCAGCACCAGCAGTGTTGTGTCTGGGCTGTCGGTAGACCGTCCGAGATGACCACGTGCACGTGGCTCTGGCCAGTCCCAGCAGGGACATGGGTCCAGTCAACATCCATCTGCCTCTGAAGATAGTACCCAGTCTGGCTTAGTACCCGATAATGTCCGTGTCACCCCTGCTAGGCAGAGGTACTGTGTCCGTGGCCAGAGACAGTGATCTGTACAGCCTGGCAGGTACAGTCTGTGGCTGACCCACAACCTCCCGTAATTGGCAGCAACAAGGGGGAACTGTGTGCATGCAGACACACGCACATAAAACCAACACCTAGGGCTAACACATACACACACACATTACATCAACACTGACCCATACTGTACTGTTGTCCCTCACACACACACACACACACACACACACACACACACACACACACACACACACACACACATATACATGTCGATCTGATGGGTAATTGTCGGGCTCTGGCAAACCAATAACACACCCTGTGCATATGATGAAACTGTGACACCTCCTGTCATCTGTGACAATAATGCAGGAACAGGCTAACATGGTGCTAACGCACAGGGTGACCTAATAGCAGTGTAGCAATGTTAGCATGTTGTCAACAGTAAAGTGTAATGATATCCTTGTAGGTATATCTGAGCAGGAATGATGCATCAAAGCTATGATTATCAATGTAGTATTGTTTACACCATGTTAATTCCTAACATGGATTGTCCGCACATGTGCCACTTGGCTGATGTGTGTGGTACTGGCAGCATGTGTTGGTGAGTGGACATTACATGTGTGACGTGTGCAGTACAGATTTCAAGGTGTACATTTGTGAACATGATGGAGGTGCACTGTCTGCATGTACGTGCATGGTGGACACATGGGAAGGGTGACATGCCCTGTATTACACAGTGTTAACACTTCATATTTCCTATTGGTGTCCAGTATGCATTTTACTACACATATGTCACAACTTGGGTACACATGTGTGTATGACATGGTAAGACACTATGCTGTGGGTGATACTGTTAATATCAGTCAGTGGTTTGCATTCTGGTAGTGTACATAACCTCAACAGCCTGATTTTATCCAATCGTTAGATGATGTCTTGACAACTGACACATAGCTGTAGGATACACAGTAGCATTTGAATCATTCTGGTACTGTACTATACCAGTTACCAGTGGTATTGTCCACCACACATTCCTGTGACCACTCCTGTTTGGTATGTGGCCATCCTAGGTACAAGCAGACACATTAGGGATATGTCCGTCCACATCTGGTAATGCATACAGTGGCCTACAATGCATTCTCCGGATTAGACACTTATCCTCCACAAGGGTATCATACAGACAGATACCTGTTGACAAACCCATGCTGTGAAGCTATGAGCCAACTATAGCATAGTCATCCACATTTACTATACATAGTATCCTGACAGTACCACTTTGGTAGTAGCCCACAACGTGTAGCAGGGGTACCGATGTGTACATACAGCCACATGTGATGTCATCTGTCCTTTGATATTCACATTCCCAAAGGTATGCTGATGTCCCTCAGTGTATCACATAAGCAGTAAGGGATCTGTATGCATATCCACGGAGTTGTTGTACACCTATAATGAATGCTCATTATTGACAGACAGTGTTGTGTTTGAACATGTCTGAAATATGCCCCAGGCATAAACCCTCACTCACACTATTCTATAGAAACTGTCATGTTTGTGTGACACAGATGACCTAGGGCACAGATCACTACAGTGGCTGGACTTGTCACATACATACATATGTGACCTACGGTCTGAGAAGCAGCAGCACCAACTGTCAATGGTAACAGATGTATTTGTGTGAAAGCAGGCTTCACACCTATGAAGTGATTGAGGTCACATGTACATATATGGCCACACAGTTACCACTTGAGATCACATGTACATATGTGTATTTGCCACACAGATACCTGAAGTGTGCAATGCACATACTGTTGTTTTACTGATATGTCATACAGTAGTAAAAGCAAAACCCACAACACATTGATAAACAGTGTCACACACACACTCAGCAAGTGCAGGATTCAAACCCCTACCTAACTATGTTATGATATTAGAGAGATACACATTAACATAACGCACTATATGCGTTACTGTGAGTTTTCATTTCCACTGCTGTATTTGTGGGATACTGACATCATCAGACCTGCCAAAGAGGAATTTATCTCTTTTAATGTGTTTTCACAGTCTACAAAAAGGCAACTCCTCTCATAGGAAATGACACACACACACTCAGCAATTGCAAGATTCAAACCCCTACCTAAGTTATGATACTAGAGAGATATGCATTAACACAACGCTCTATAAGCATTACTAGGAGTTTTCATTTCCACTGCTGTATTTGTGGGATACTGACATCATCAGACCTGCCAAAGAGGAATTTACCTCCTTTAATGTGTTTTCACAGTCTCCAAAGAGGCCACTCCTCTCATAGGAAATGACACACACACACATGCACCCCCACACACACACTCAGCAATTGCAGGATTCAAACCCCTACCTACCTATGTTATGATACTAGAAAGATACGCATTAACATGACGCGCTATATGCTTTATTGGGAGTTATCATTTCCACTGCTTGTGGGATACTGACATCATCAGACTGGAAATGATAATGTGTGTGCACTTTGTTTTATGCAATCCCAGGAATGAACCATGTGGGTCAGCAGGTGTTAACAGCTTGAACAGGACTCCACAATACTTAGCTTGTGTGATCTATCTGTGGATAAATTGCCATTCCTTCATATGACAATACATATTTATGCACAGATTGTTGATTTTGTGGATTCGATATGTGTCTGGGATGTTTATAAAGGGCTATTCAATGTCTATGTGGGACGTGTGTAGCTCCTTTCAGTGATGTATGTCCTGGGTGGCAGCCTTGCAAACAGTCTAGCACGTTTGGGAACCATGATCTGCTCATGAACATACCACAGTTGGTAGGGTTGTGTGTTTGTCGGCTTCCAATAGCTCTGTTTATGACTTCAATCATGATGGACTCCATGGCCTTGCAGTTCAGAATTCATAGGCTTATAGGACTATAGTTCCCATGGTCTGTTGTGCACCAACACTTGTGGGGTGTGCCATATGTTGCTGTAACACATTCAACAGTTTCAGATCCTGTAGAGATGGTGAGGCTCAGCAGACTGTTCAGGTGCAGGGTCTGTTTGTTCTGTAGTTCACTTATGACACATATAGGGAAACAATGTAATCCAATTTATGCCACGTTTTCGGCTTTGGGAGGAGCTGTTTACCCATTCTACATGTGATATCTCCTGGTATGATGATAGGGCCTTTTGTCAATGGGAGGTGGGTATGTATATATGGGCCTGTCTGACAGGATGTCGGCATTGTCAGTCAGGTACAGTTGGCTCTGACTCAGGACATATATGAGTGTACATTGCTATTTATGACATAGCTGAAAGAGGTGTCATGGTTCTGTCTGGACTCCTTCGCAGATAATCTTTCCAAAACACCGACAAACCTGACCACTACCCCCTGTTATACTATTTTACACACTTAACACCCTACTGATCCTTTGTGATCAGTCAACAGAGTATGTCATCATAATATCCTGGCATGTCCAAAGGTCGGTTTCATGTGTACTCTCCAGTCCAGCTGGTGAATATAGTAATTTTGACGCAATGTTACAACTGCCTTATGTACACAGACAACCCTCTCCTCCTCCCAACAAACTCAGATATATGTGAGAGATGCAACTATATAGACACACAGGAGGCTGAGCTCTCTCTACCTGTGACTGGCACAGTCTATCAGGTGGTGAAGGTAACCACAAACACCACATATCCAGTCTCACATAGACCTATAGCGACAGCAAACAAAATACATTACCACACAAAAACATACTCGGAGGCTCTAAATAAACTCTGCCTAAGCAGCAGAGACCTCCAAAGCAGACACCCAAACAACTGCTACCCCACAACAATACCCACATATCACATAGTTCACAAAGTCAGTGTGCCACACAGTCACTGCCCTTAGGGCTAAACAACACACCTAATACACGTGTAATAGGTGACTCTTATTGTCAGAAACACTGACGTCCCACTCACCAGGCTGAACAAGGAGAAGGTCACTTTGAGCTGTCTGTCGGATGCCAGGATCCCCCACATAACACATGCACTCAGGTCACTCCAAAGCAAGTACAAATATGGCTCCATCATTGTCCATGCTGGTGTGAATAACCTCAGACGTTCCTCCCTGGACTATATGACAAGAGACATAGAGGAGCTCTCTGATCATGTAGCCCAGGCCAGTATGACCCTGACCTTGTGTAGCATCTTACCCTCACCAAGAATAATGTCACAGTATACAGGCAAACTGATCACTTTTAACAGTTGGCTAACATATTGGTGTCATTCAAAGGGGATCCAGTGTCTGTCAGCCTGGGATGACATGCTCAACATGCCACTTAGATTCGCTATGGATGGCTTGCACCTGTCACCCCTTGACTTTTGGATACTGGCTAAGGCTCTTGCCGCCCCCATAGTGGCTATTTTAAGCGAGGCTCAAAAGACAAACCCACCTCCATAGACGTTACACGGTAAAAGAAACTAAGGGTGATGCTGCTCAACACCAGATGTCTAACCCTCAAAATACAGGCACTCAGGACTCTCCTCAGTATGGAGAATGTCGATATCTGTGCAGTAACAGACACCTGGTTCAGGCTCCTGACAGCACACCAGCACTACCAGGTTATACTTCATACCATGCTTTTCGGCCACAAGACTCAGACCGGCCAACAAAAATAAGGGGAGTATCCATATACATCACAGATACACACACCTCCAGGTTAGTAGCACTGCACGAAGCATCAGAGACCATACATGTGCAACTAACAGTGGGCAAAACTGCCTTTCAGTTTGTAGCCTGCTACAGACCACCCTACCGAACTCAGGAACACCACTCGGTATTCCTGGGAACACTGGAGAATATGAAGGTCTCTCCAAACACCATTATATTGGGTGACTTCAACTACCCAAACATTGACTGGGAATACTACTCTAGCTCCAACACCCTCGCACAACAGTTGCTAGAATTTATAAACTCAAATGCTATGGCACAACTGGTCACCACACCCACAAGAGGGGAAAACATATTGGACCTGATCATCACCAACATGGGGACTCTATGTTCCACACCAGAGGTATACCCCTCATTGGTAAGGTCAGACCATAAATTTATCTCACTGGACATCCATACCCCATCCCCACCCCCATCCTAGGTAATCTTGGTGAAGAACTTCTCAAAAGCAAATGTCACACTTCTCCAAACCAAGGTGGTATCCATCAAAGACCCTGGGACAGTGGTAAATATGGCTCAGACCACTGAATCCTTTACAAACGCATTGTATGGACACCTACTGGAATGCATGGATCATGCTATCCCAAATAACAACAAGACTCACTCCTCCAAAGGCAGGGGACCTGTCTGGTGGACCCCGGCCATTAATAAGCTATACAACGAAAGGAGGAGGCTAGTACATGATAGAGCACAATCCCATAAAGGGAAAGCATCTCTGATCAGTACTAGCAAAAAGCTACGATCACTCATGAATTCATCTAAGGCCCGCTTCTGATGGAAACTTGCACCAGACACTAAGGACAATCACAAAACCTTCTTTAGTTATGTCAGGAACCTGGGTGGAAACTCCCAGATATGCTGTGAGTTACTGCATAATGACAAAACATACACTGAACCCACAGACATTGCCAACATCCTGGCAAACAGGTTCAGTGCAAATGTCTCTCCCCATCCCCCCTAAAGAGCAAATGTCCATCCCAACAGAGTGTAACCTCCCTGACATCACAGATGAACAAGTGAGTGCTGCCCTCTCCAAAGCAGACAACACAGCATCAATGGGACCAGACGGTGTCCCGGCCTGCGTCTTACACAAGCTTCATGATGAATGTAACCCTCACATTTAGTCACTGTTCAATATCAGAGTTACTACAGGATATGTACCCAAGGAATGGTGTACAGCAACAGTGGTCCCGCTCCACAGAGGTGGTTCCACAACGGACCCCGGACAATATCGCCCTATAGGCCTAACTAGCCTGGTCTGCAAAGCTATGGAGTGTATCACCATGGAACTCATACACATAGACATCGGGAACCTACAGACACTGGATCCTACACAATTCGCCTTTGTTGTGGGTAGATCTTGCCTCTTGAACCTGTTTGACTTCTCTAAACAGTTACCAGGTCCATAAATGTAGAGAAGGTTGTCCACACAGCCTAGCTGGACCTCGCAAAACATTTCAACACAATACCCCACTCGGGCATTATACATAAGCTCACCAGCTTCAATATTGACACATATGTCACAAGATGGATTGTTAACTGGATCAGGGATAGCACCCTCATGGTAAATATTGCAGGTGCCATGTCTGACTATACACCAGTTACATGTGGCATCCCACAAGGCTCAGTCCTGGGACCTCTCTTGTTTAGTATATATTTCTCTGACGTACACGCTAACACAGGAGGAATATGGCTGACCATGTTTGCAGATGACTGCAAACTGTGTGCCATAATCAACTTTCCAGCTGGCACAAGCATCCTCAAAAAGGGTCTCACAGAGATGGATAACTGGTGCCAGAGCCATGGCCTACAGCTAAATGCCATTAGATGCATAGTCATCCCCTTTGGGTATAACAACATGCCCACACATTACCACATAGGTGGTAATCCATTACGTACGGTAGGTGTTATTAGGTATTTAGGGACACGAGTAGTTAGTACTCTCACCTTTGACAATCACGTTGCCAAAGTGGTTAGACAAACCTTCTATATAGCCCACCTTATCCCATAAGGTTTCACATCTAGATCAAGTGAGGTCATTGTGCCCCTATACCCATCAGGCCCATGCTTGGATACAATGCCCCATTTGGGATGTACCTTACCCAACACCTGCAGCAACTGTAATGGCCACAAAAGTACCTCACCAAGTAGATCTAGGGACTCACACAGATGCCCTGCGCAGTTTGGCTAAAGTAACTCCAGCTCTACTCAGTCACTTACCGCCTACTCGGATGCGAACTGTGCCTGTTGTTTAAAGCCATGTCCAAACCAGAATTAATGGACATGCTCCACCTCAGGATATCTGAATCCCTTAGAGCTACACGCTACAGGGACATAAACCTCAGCACAGATATTAATAGGACATGCTGGAGGGACATATTCCTATCCCAGAGGCACTCTGGGATGAGATCCCAGTCCCGCATACGCAGAGCCCCCCACTGACCACCTACAGGAGACATCTTGACAAGTGAATGGGTGATTGTATGTTTACCCCTGGGATATCTTCTGGGTCCCTGCTAGACAGAGGCACAATAAACTAAACATAAATGGGCTATCTTGTGTGACCTACTATTCACAGGCACAGTCTACTAATCTAACAGGGTTGCAAAAGCCAAACACACTCTGGCTATGCTTAAACATGTCCTAGGGCAGATAGCCTAGTATCAACCGCTGTACCTATGATAATGTTCAGAATGCAGATTGTTTATTGATGATACTGTTTGCAGGTTTTGTTTCTTCTTTGCATTCCCACTTTCTATGAACAACCTAAGTATCTGCAGAACTTATTTGATTATGACAGGGTTCCACTATATTATATATGTGTCTGTTGTCATATAACTGTGTGCACAAGGCAGATTGGTGAATGGTGAGAGGTTCCTGGGTTAACACATGCAATGTGTGGCCCACTGCTGTACTCAGACATGGCCTAAAGTTGTGAGCATGACCAGTTCGGCCTTTCAGTATGTTGCTGTCTGAGGTCCACTACATTTGTTGATGTGTGTGAACATGACCAATATCAACATTTATACTATATGTGTGTTGAAAATCAGGTTCTATTCTTATGGCAGGGCTCACCTTTGTGTCATAACTCGACAGGGATTATGCTGTGCCTGCAGGGTTTCCATGAGATACTTTGCATAGACTTATCAAAATTTCTTCATACAGGCTGACCACTGAAATACTGTCATGGTTTAATGGATCAGTACTATGACTATACTGCACTGTATCCTTGGTTCGAGGACTGTCACTGCTTCATATTTTCATACTGAGCAGACCAGACTGCTTAAGGAACAGTAAAGCAAATATGACTATGTTTACCTGCTTTTGCCCAACTTTGACCAAACTTGCACAACATTGCTCAATGTTAACCAACATTGCTGAATGCTGCCCAATATTGCTCAACATTGCTCAAAGTTGTGCTACTTAGTGTGTGCAATTTTGTTTACATGTACTAAATAGTGGTAAAAGCTGTATAGCACTGCTTTATATTGCTTAACACATGGCAATCATGCCTCAGGTGGTGCTGCAGGGCTGCCTATGTCGGATGCACATATTACACTCCCTATACATGTTTGTTAACAGGTAGTGTCAAGTTAGGCATCCCTTTTACTATATGTGCGAGTCAGAGATAGGTATCATTTCCAGGGTTCCTACTGAGCCAGTGTATATGCTATGCGTTGCCTCTTTGCCAAGGCCAAAGCATACTCGGCACGCCTCCTTCTGCCTACTGGGGCAGGCTCAGGTTGTTCCTCCTCCCAGTCACGCTCTGCCTGTGATGGCCTTGGCAATGGTGGGGGGCTGTTAGGCCCAGCCCTATGCTGCTCCTGCTGCAGCTGTTTTCGCAGGATCATATTATGTAGCATAGCACATACCATGACAATTTGGGTACATGTAGTTGGTGAGTACTGCAAGGCTCCACCAAATGTGTCCAGGCAATGGAACCATGACTTGAGCAGCCCAAACACACGCTTGATTACATTTCGTGTTTGTGCGTGTGCCTCATTATGGCATTCCTGTTTAGGTGTGTGTGCATTTCTGATGGGTGTCATCAGCCATGGCTCGAGTGTATATCCAGCATCCTCCACTAGGTGACCATGAGGGATATCCCCATTGGCAAATGTCTGGTACAGCTGTGTCAGATGCCAGATATGGGAATCATGGTAGCTTCCAGGGCAGCCAGCACACACATTCATTATTATGCCCTGGGCATCACACATGACCTGGCAGTTGATGGAGGGGAAACCCTTGTGGTTATAGTAACCCTACCCCGCTCACCAGCTGATGCTTTGATGCGTATGTGCATGCAGTCTATTGCACCCACTACCTCAGGGTATTCCGCTATTTGCTGGAAAAGATGCATATTGCTGGCCAATACCTCACAGGAATTGGGGAAATATACATGATCACCGACATGTGCTGACATGGCATTCAGGAACTGGTGCAGTACCCTGGATGCTGATGCCTGTGAAATCCCCATCATATCACCAGTTGGTCTCTGGAAGCTACCCGTTGCTAGTATTATTAGGCCAACACATACCTTGGTTTCCACTGGAATGGGCTCCCCTCTGTTGGTTCTGTATGTGAGGCATGGCCTGCACAGCTCAACAATTTGCTGCATGAGGTCTCTGTCCACTCTATAGCGCTCCACTATCTCCACCTCATGTAGCCACTGGTAGGTTACCCTGGGCCTGTACACTCTTCTCCGTCTCCTCACTGTGGGTTGCTCAGCAGCATTCGCATTGTCACCACCCTCAGCATGTTGCATATGTCGCCTTATAACAACAATGGCAGCCCCTAACATTTCTTTGTCTCAGTAAAGCTTTTTCAGTTTTCACTTCTATTAGCTTACTGCAGTGTTGCAGTGTCTCTGAGAAAAACATAGTAGAAAGTTGTTTGCTGAGTTTTAAGTGCTGCGCTGGGCTGCGCTAGTGTACTGCCTGTGTAATTGTCTGATTCTGACTGTTTTCACCTGCTATCTCTGCTAGTACTCCCTGGTTAACTTCCTACTATTTGTTGTGCTTCCTTTTTTCTTTCTGTTTCCTCAGGGGGGCAGCACTGTGCACACAAGCGCAAACACGCGCACACATGCTTACACAGACAAACACGTGCTTATTCTTGCTAAAAAGCGCACACATAGGCGCAAACGCGCTTACACAACTTTAAATGTCCTTAGAAATGCTTACTCCGGCTTAAACGCGCGCACACAGGTGCACACGCATGCACACAGTCTTACTCGGATGTACGGGCGCGCACCCATGCGCAAACATGTTGCAAGCACTTCTACAAGAAACTTTAGTGTTATCCATGGCATATACCTTCAATGTCTTCCCTTTAGCTAGGGTACTTGTTGACACACCTCTTCCAGTGATGAGTAACTGACAGCAAACACATGCCACTCTGCTCCAATGAGCTTCACTTCTTTCATACATATGCCCCTCATGATGTCACCTATCTTCTACTCTGATACTCCCCTTATCCAACTCCTACACTCCACTGACTGTGCTCTTTTGCTATGTAAACTTGGGATTCACTATCATTACCCACATTTGCATAGGATTGCCTACTAATGCTTGGTTACATCTCTTAGACTGAGCTTCCCCCCTTAGCAACCTCTACTCGGTAGCCATGTTGTCTTCGGCCTGCCATTCCTTTGCATTGTATATTATGAATTACAATAAAATCCACATTTGTGGATTTTAATTATTGGTTTTCTGTTTTTTACAGCGCAGCGCGTTTGCGTGGCACTGTGCTATGCTTAAACATCGGCGATCGGGATAAAAAAAAATTCTTTTATTTTTATTTTGCATTGGTGAACATTGCCAATGGCCATATTTTTGGCCATTGGCATGCTTCCTCAACTGGATGCATCCTTTTTTTGGAGCTGTCACAGCTCCATTTTGCTATTTGCAGAACCGTACTCAGTTGTCAACGGAGTACATTTATGCAAATAACACTACTCTTACTCGGACAGGTTCGGGTTTCCTGGATTGCAAATTTACCTCATTTGCATAACTTTAGCCTGCAATTGAGGTAATTTGCATATCCTAGTCCTGTCCGTGTAAGAGTCATTTTAGGAGCTCTGTTGCACGCCCCTACTGGCCGTTCCTGGATTGCTCAGCAGACATGTTGGCTGCATGGAGTCTTACTCTACTCTTAGACTCCGTGCAAGCCTTCATGAATCCAGCCCATAGTTTTTGTAGAACGGGATAATCATAGTCTCATAAGATCAATTTCTTCACTAACTTTGGATTTGCTTTTCTGTAGTACTGTTAATGTTTTTCCTGAAGTCAGAATGAGAATACTCATTATATTATAGAACCTTCACCACATTTGTCTGTGAGACGACAATTCTTTATAGCTCCTTTTATGAACAAGACATAAAAATACTCAACTCAATTTAAATTTTCAGCATTAGAAAGATCTGCATAAATCTGCTGTACTGTTTTCCATCAGTGCACAAAACGTCAGCCTTAAAAAGCACTAACACCATTAAAAAATTATCCTTTAGCATCAACCCACACATCTTTAATGAAGATTATCTTCAGATAAAATACTTATCTATCCAGCTTTGCTTTACAGGTTGTTTCCAACTCATATCGCAGCCCTGTGAACACCCAATACTATGCACATAATTTACTGGACAAGTAAGGAACAGAAGTAGATTGTCAGTCCTTTCTTCCATATTGTGGGTACACACATCTCTCACCTGGTACACATACACACGTGCACACACACACACACACACACACACACACACACACACACACACACACACACACACACACACACACACACACACACTGCCCAGAGTTCTGTTTTGTGAAGGGAGTCTGATCAGCCTGAAGACTTGGTCAATAGTGTTAAATAAATATATACATGCATACATACATACATACATACATACATACATACATACATATATAAATATGTTGTAAGAGAAAATGATTAAGAATAATCAGAAATCCCTACCATCACTTTCTCTCCAAAGCAGTCAAAAGCTCTGTCATGCCTTGGTAAACTTGACTATACAAAGGGAGTTCTGTGTGAAGTCATTTTTTTTTGTTTCACTTTAATGTTCATAGTGACTTGTCTATCAAATATATGATATGAAGCGACAGAAGAGTGGTGCAGGGGAAATTTCTAGGGCCCACGAGCCAGAGGTTGATGGATCAAAACCATCCACTACTATGGAAAAGACAGGAAGCTTTTAACACTAGTCAGTAGTCAGATGTTAAGGGTGGCATAGTGGTTAAGCTTTTTACCTTACAGATACAAGTTACAAGGTTTGACTTTTTTAAAGTTTTGTAGGCCTTGTAGCTCAGGGTATAGGCTATTGGTCTGAGAAATCTTGGGTGAAGGGTTAAGGTTTGGGGTGTTTACCTCACATTCTCAGGGTACAGGATTTGATTCTCACCTTTGATGAAAGTTGACTAGGCTTAATATGGACTACAAGAGAAACCAGCTTTATACTTATAATGGTTTCACTACTATTTTCGACAAATGAGTAATATAAGTAGTGAGCATGATCCTTTATAATTGCTTTGCCTTGAAAATGTGTGCTAACTTTAAGAGTCACACAGAAAGGTAAGAAGCAGTATGTCCTTGGAATACTTGACATACTCTACTTAATATTTGACTATATTCTATGTACAGCCTTGGAATCCAAAATATGTTTTTTTTTGTCTAATGAAAGGAGACGATCTGCGTCTGTCAATAAAAATTATTATTACAAATCAAACCTGTTTTAGATCTTCATATTGAAATAGCAAAGTGTTAGAGAAACACTAAGCAATTAGCTTAATAAAGTACCCAGTGATTCTGAATCATTTCTTTTGATGCGCAATGATTTATTTTCTGTCAGCTTGTCTGCCCTGCTAAGGATTTATGAGGATCCAACAGAGTAGTAGAATGTTTGTTAATGGTCAAATAGGACATGCTAAGAATATGCTTAACTAAAACCTGTCATCTTTGTTTGGCCTTCATGTACGCCTAACCAATCAAATGAAAAATAGTTCATCTAAATTAAAGTTAATTTAAATATGAATGCCCTTCGACTTTACAATGAAGCTCATAGCATTCAAATGACTACTGGTGCTGAAGTGAATTTGTAAACAGTCCCAGACTGCAAGACTATAAATAATGTAATGTTTTTCCCACATATTTTTTATGTGGTCATAACACTATGCAGTGACGGTTTTGAGACATGTAACATTTCAAATATTTTCTCTTCTTGGAATGTTCCCACATCCTGTGGCTTTGTGGCTTTACATACTGTCATTGTGTAAAAAAGCAAGACAATTCTGTTCTCCCTTTTTGTGGTATTTCCACATCAACAGCTGTATTCTAAAGTTGCTAAATTCCATCAGATTATTATGTTTTCTGGACATCTTGTAACTGCGAATGCTAGTAGGCTGTCTTCAAAGAACAACTCCATTTCTATTCCCATGTACATGTTGTTACAAATATGTAAACATAACAGACACTGGCTTTTCTTGCTAGAAGAATAGTGTGGGATCTTCCCTTCTCAAATATCAGCACTTAATTTGCAACATAGGTGGTGACAGTTGTTTCTTCTATAAATAAATACATATGTAGCCCACAACAACTATTTTTGCCTTTGCATCTTTAATACTTATACAGAATCTACCAATTTATTTATTTATTTTTTTTGATTAGAACTGCAAGATGTACTAACATTACCATATATATATATATATATATATATATATATGGGTCTACTTTGAAAGACCGACATGCCAGTTCGCCGACACACAAATCACCGAGACCAGATAACCGACAACACACAAAACCGACAACGCAAAACACCGAACACCATTACACCGACACACCGAACGTAAACAACACATTACACTACATAGCATAGCCACTAGCCCTAACCCAAACCCTAACCCTAAGGTCCGACACTATCGCACACTCACCCTACCTGCACCCTAACCCTAACTCACTTAACCCACCCTAACCCCAAGGTCCGACACTATCGCACTTCACCTACCTGCACCCTAACCCTAACTCACTTAACCCACCCCTAACCCCAAGGTCCGACACTATCGCACACTTCACCTACCTGCACCCTAACCCTAACTCACTTAACCCACCCAAAAACATAAAGCCCGTCACTATCGCACACACACCCTACCCGCACTCTAAACCTAACTCACTTAACCCATCCCTAAACTACAGTCCCTCACTATCACACATTTACCTTACCCGAACCCTAACTCCGACATTAACACACACTCACCTTTCCCACAGCCTAACCCAAAATCCCACAATATCGCACACTTACCTGACCGCTCCTAACTCCGTCACTGTCGCACACTTAAAAAGTAAACTCCACTCCAGCTCCTAGAAATATGCAGCGTCTTCACAGTATACCAATGCAGGCAGTACTCAAAACATAAAAATCCTTTATTCACACTTAAAGCAGTTAAGCGCTTTCATCACCAAGTGACTTCATCAGAACAATTACAATAGTAAAATGCACATCCCTATATACTCAGTAAATGTCACATGGTCCTAATTACACACATTTAACCTCCTAAATTGAATAATTAAAAATTGCTCCTTAATAGTACTGGCTGTAACACACTGCTAAGAACATCCTTAGCCATCAATACATATACTTAATATATACACATTAATATTTCTAAAATGTACTAAACATTTAACCTATTCTATACTTAAACATTAAAATACATATACATATAATGTATAAGTGTAAAATGCACCTAATTTGTAATACATTTATACAATTCATATCCTAAATTTTAAAAACTTTTTCTCTACCCATATATCTAACCCCTTCTTTACCACCAACTTTTGTACCTTGCTGCATTAAATACTGCACTCCACTCTTCCCAGATGTTACAATCAGCAGTTGTCCAAAATGGGTTTAATAGATATGTGGTCATTAATTCCCGGGTATACTGAAGCATTTAGTTTTATTTGCCACCTTACCTCCTTGTCACTCACAGCCTTTTTCAGGTCACCCCTCTTACTTTTCCTCAACCACTTCCAAAATTCCAAATTTGAATGAAGAACACCCCGCACTATTTTTATGTGCCTCCAAAGGGCATTATTTTCATCATTCTTCCTTATACTGTAATTGTGGTCGTAAATTCTATTCCTTAAACATCGAATAGTTTTTCCCACATAATAACAGGGGCACTGGGAGCAACAAGCCAGGTACACTAAGTTCTTAGTCCTACAATTTCCTTTGGCAAAAGTGATCTTAACTTTATTATAATTCTGTAGTATGATGTCCTTTCCTTCAAATATGTAGTGACATTGCTGGCAAGTCCCACATTTCTTGGTTCCCCCCTTATTTGCTTCCTTATTTACCTTTGCCTTCCTCTCCAATAACCATTTCAGGTTGGAACCATTTTTATGTACAAAATTAGGTCCGGTCCCCACTATCCTAAATATTTCACTATCAGCCTTTAATACTGTCCAATTTCTTTGTATAATGTCCTTTATATCCCTACAATGAATTGAATACTGGAGGACACAAGCCTTCTTGAACTTATTATCCATCCCTCCTTTTGGGTCCCTGTTACCTACATTTATATTTTCGGACCCTACTCCTAAAAGTGGCTTGTACTTTCTTCCCCATTCCTTCCCCACATACTCACTGGCATCATTAACCATATACTTAGGATACCCCCTTTCCATAAAATATTTTTTTACTCTCTCGAGTTCTTCCTTCAAGTCATTTCTATTGGAGGTCATCCGCGCTACCCTGATGCATTGCCCCTTTATGATGTTCCTTTTTTGAACCCAAGGGTGGTTGCTCGAAAAATGCAAATAATTGTTACTAAATGGGGGCCGCTTGTGCCCCCATATATGCAAACCTCGTAGTATATGATTGGGAAAAACAACATATCTTTGAGTCAGAATGGTACAAGCTCATGAGCTGCTACCTACGTTTTTTGGACGACATCTTTGTATTGTGGAAGGGAAGCAGTGATGAATTAGAACAGTTTTGTGTATATCTTAATTCCTGTAGTAAGAACTTTAAGTTTACATTTAATAAGAACAGGACCACTATTCCATATTTAGATGTGAGGATTACAATGGTAAATGGGGAGTTTAAGTCGAACATATACAGGAAGGAAACCTTTAGTAACAATTATTTGCATTTTTCGAGCAACCACCCTTGGGTTCAAAAAAGGAACATCATAAAGGGGCAATGCATCAGGGTAGCGCGGATGACCTCCAATAGAAATGACTTGAAGGAAGAACTCGAGAGAGTAAAAAAATATTTTATGGAAAGGGGGTATCCTAAGTATATGGTTAATGATGCCAGTGAGTATGTGGGGAAGGAATGGGGAAGAAAGTACAAGCCACTTTTAGGAGTAGGGTCCGAAAATATAAATGTAGGTAACAGGGACCCAAAAGGAGGGATGGATAATAAGTTCAAGAAGGCTTGTGTCCTCCAGTATTCAATTCATTGTAGGGATATAAAGGACATTATACAAAGAAATTGGACAGTATTAAAGGCTGATAGTGAAATATTTAGGATAGTGGGGACCGGACCTAATTTTGTACATAAAAATGGTTCCAACCTGAAATGGTTATTGGAGAGGAAGGCAAAGGTAAATAAGGAAGCAAATAAGGGGGGAACCAAGAAATGTGGGACTTGCCAGCAATGTCACTACATATTTGAAGGAAAGGACATCATACTACAGAATTATAATAAAGTTAAGATCACTTTTGCCAAAGGAAATTGTAGGACTAAGAACTTAGTGTACCTGGCTTGTTGCTCCCAGTGCCCCTGTTATTATGTGGGAAAAACTATTCGATGTTTAAGGAATAGAATTTACGACCACAATTACAGTATAAGGAAGAATGATGAAAATAATGCCCTTTGGAGGCACATAAAAAATAGTGCGGGGTGTTCTTCATTCAAATTTGGAATTTTGGAAGTGGTTGAGGAAAAGTAAGAGGGTGACCTGAAAAAGGCTGTGAGTGACAAGGAGGTAAGGTGGCAAATAAAACTAAATGCTTCAGTATACCCGGGAATTAATGACCACATATCTATTAAACCCATTTTGGACAACTGCTGATTGTAACATCTGGGAAGAGTGGAGTGCAGTATTTAATGCAGCAAGGTACAAATGTTGGTGGTAAAGAAGGGGTTAGATATATGGGTAGAGAAAAAGTTTTTTAAAATTTAGGATATGAATTGTATAAATGTATTACAAATTAGGTGCATTTTACACTTATACATTATATGTATATGTATTTTAATGCTTAAGTATAGAATAGGTTAAATGTTTAGTACATTTTAGAAATATTAATGTGTATATATTAAGTATATGTATTGATGGCTAAGGATGTTCTTAGCAGTGTGTTGCAATCAGTACTATTAAGGAGCAATTTTTAATTATTCAATTTAGGAGGTTAAATGTGTGTAATTAGGACCATGTGACATTTACTGAGTATATAGGGATGTGCATTTTACTATTGTAATTGTTCTGATGAAGTCACTTGGTGATGAAAGCGCTTAACTGCTTTAAGTGTGAATAAAGGATTTTTATGTTTTGAGTACTGCCTGCATTGGTATACAGTGAAGACGCTGCATATTTCTAGGAGCTGGAGTGGAGTTTACTTTTTATTTGTGGACTGTTCCTGGTTTGTACCAATTAATACTGTCGCACACTTACCGAGTCGCGATCACACATTACCCTTGTCGGTCTTTCCGCTGTCGGCAAATCACCCTTTCGATAAACTTACCTGTCGGTCGTTTTGGTCTTCGTTTTCCGCGTGTCGGGGAATCGTCGGTTCGGTCTTTTAAAGTAGACCCATATATATATATATATATATATATATATATATATATATATAAATGTAATAGTACACTAGTTCATAGGTTACATTGTAATGGTGGCTCCATTCCAATATTTGCAAGGTTAGTCTGTTTCATTCTACCTTAGCATAACAAGAATCATGCAAATATACCTGTCCCTCTTTTTGTGTAGCCATTCATTAAGAATTCTTATAAATGTTTAATTTTGATTATTCACTGTCACAGCTTGGCTAGCAATCATTATTCTTCTTTCGGCTTTTTCCAGTTAGGGGTCACTACAGTGGATCACCTGTCTACTCATGATTGGCAGTGGAGTTCTACAGTGTCAAGTTGCCAGCCTAGTGCTCAACCTTCCACAGACGGCACACATGTATGAAACCAGAGCACCCAGAGGGAACCCATATGGCCACAGGGAGGGCATGCAGACTCCATACAGAAGGCACCCCAGCTGAGGACTGAACCAGAGAACCTCTTGCTGTGAGGCGACAACAGTAAATGCTGCACCACGATGGCCACCACCTTGGCTAGCAATCATACATGCACAAAAGTGCATGTGTATATAGATAGATATATAGATAGATAGATAGATAGATAGATAGATAGACAGACAGATAGATAAATAGAAAGATATACATGTGTGCTTGCTTCTGACATGAAATGCTGGATTTATGCTTTGTAATCAGAAAATCACTCACTGATGTAAGAAATGTGCTTTCCAAAGTTCTTAAGCACATTTAAGTGCTATAAATCTCTGGTCCTGAGCTAGAGTATAACATCAGCTAGTGCCTGCCACCACATAATATTTTATAAGGATTGTTGACAGCTCTAATAGCTGTTATACATATTGCTCCACAGAATAGTGTACAAGGAATGTTAACAGCTCTAATAGCTGTTATACACATTGCTCCACAGAATTGTGTTAAAGGAATGTTGACAGCTCTAATAGCTGTTATACACATTGCTCCACAGAATAGTGTACAAGGAATGTTGACAGTTTAATAGGTGTTATACACATTGCTCCACAGAATAGTGTACAAGGAATGTTGACAGCTCTAATAGCTATTATACACATTGCTCCACAGACTAGTGTATAAGGAATGCTGACAGCTCTAATAGCTGTTATACACATTGCTCCACAGAATAGTGTACAAGGAATGTTGACAGCTCTAATAACTGTTATACACATTGCTCCACAATCTACAAGGAAAGTTGACAGCTCTGATAGTTGTAATATACATTGTTTCACAGACTAGGGTACAAGGAATGTTGGACAGCTCTAATAGCTGTTATACACATGCTGTCACACAAAAAGTAGTATGTAGCAGACTTGTGTCCAAAGAATTTAAAGCTCTTTTTCCTCAGACATTTTGGTGTTCTTCACTATCTATAGGGCTGTGTTAAGTGTTTACAGCTTTCAAAACTGTAAAAAACTTTGCACTCATACACATTTATTCTTTTACTGGCACTACATGAAGATGATAAAGCTGGGTCTATATTATAACATTGAAGTCTTACAAATTCGAATGTTATATTATCGATCCCAATAGAGCGAACGCTGGAAATAGCAAAGCTGCAGAACACTGAATACTTTCCTAGAGAAAGTATTCAGTGGGCTTTTTCTGCAGCTTTGCTATTTCCTCAACTGTGGAGCGATGGTTACAGACCGGGTTAAGGTAAGTGTGTGAACGAAGGTGAGTGTGTGATTGGGCATGGGTTAGGTGAGTTAGGGTTAGGGCACGGGTCAGTTAAGTTTGCGATTGTGTGGACATGAGGGTTAGGGTGGGGTAGGTGAGTTAGGGTTAGGGAGCGGGTAAGGTGAGTGTGTGATAGTGACAGACCTTAGGGTTAGGGTTGGGTTAAAGTAAGTGGATAGCTAGTGGTGTATGTATGGTTTAGTGTAGGGTTTTGTGAAGTGTGTGCATGTGAATTATTTATTTTGGTGTGTTTGTGTTGTGTGTATGTTTGTCGGAACAGCAAATTTTTCCCTGGGAAAAAATTCGCTATTCTGACTGTTTGGTATTCTGGTGTTTCACTCTACTGGGTTCGATATTATAACAGTCGAAGTTGTAAGATTTTGATGTTATGATATAGACCTGATAAAGCTCCATGAACTATAAAGAATTATAATTGGATCTCTGTGATCATAACTACTTATTACATGTTCTCAACATGTATGCCAAGATTCCTCACAAAAGGAATACGGGTAGTAAATACAATGTCCTTTGCTGATCACCTTAAAGTCATGTCTCTTTACTCTGTATTATACAGACTTCTGAGAGGTGATCTTTTCCTGGCATACACAGCATCCCTGGACTCTGTTTTAATGAATCATTTGCACATCCACAAAACCAAAAGCATCAGAACTACTAGATTAAAAGACTTAAATTTTGCTTGCAATATAAATAAGACATGTTGGAGTGAATATCTTTTTCCATGAATTCCCATTCTCTGGAACAGACTCCTCATGCATGTGAAGCAGAGTGCTTTCCTATCCCTATTTAAGCATAACTTGGACCAGTGGATGGATAATCTGAAATTCACCCCTGGTCTGGCTAATATGTCTCTGATGGACAGAGGCAGTCAGTAAACCATCAAATTTGTGATTATCATTTGGGGTGCGCAGCTAGGCTTGTAAGGGCCTTAGTGGTCATTAGCCTAGTATACAACTATGAATGTGTGATTCATCTCACAAACTTTAATATGGACCACTCTCAAGTTAAATTTCTTGACTTCCGTATATCTGACTCATAGTAAGTTGAATTTCATCCATATCATTTTGGTTATAACAGTAATTTGTGTGTGCAAAAATGTTCAAAATAATCAGTAAAATGATTTTGAGCAGATATTTAAAAATGAGTCAGCAGCATGGCTGCTGATAAATATTTTAATGCATAGCATTTTCAGAGTTTGCTGGCTTGAAATTCAAAGTACTTCTTGACAGTTGTCAAAAAAGGCACTACCTTATGGAATGAAGATTTTGTCAACAATAGAGCAATATAGTGTAACAAATGGTCATATATGCTAAGGAGGAGGTTTTCTCTGCTGTAAAAATCTCTTCAATGAAATTACATGTTTTTATAATTTAACACATGGCAGCAACATTATTTCTTTGATCAATAAGATCATAACATTTATTATTTTCCTACCATTTGAGCTGCTAACACAACATTGTCTTCTATAATTACATATTTAATGTGATACTATGTTCAAAAACTAACAAAGTTTTAGTTTAAAATAATTACAGTCATATTTAAACAATCCTATACTGAACTAGATATGAATCAGTAAAACAGCAATGGAGATCAAATATTTAGCCCTAACACAAGAACATTCTCAAACATCATTGCTTCTTTCACATCTCACTCAAATAGCAGCCCACTAGTTGTCAGCGTTTCCTGAACAGCTAATCAAAACCAGCTTCTAGCAGCAGAAAAAAATTAATTGCCAATTAGTGTACATTTTTATCAGGTTGTATTTTAATCTACTTTTGTAATACAACCGTTTTTTCACAGTTAGTGTTTCCAGTTTTTGAACATGGCGAACTTTTTGAGCTTGGCGTGTCAAAAATTTGGAAAATGCCTAACTTGACTCTGGTGGTGTGCCCCCCCCCCCCCGAAACAAAAATATATAACAAAATAAATGAAATAGATAATAAAAATAAAATAAATAAAAATAGAAAAAAATAGCATAGATCTCAATACCTCAGGGATAAATCATGGATACATCTCAACAGAATTGGGCAAATCTACAAATAAGACACATGGACAGTTTTAAACTACTAGCACTATTAATCTGAGACACTGACAGAAAAAATGAATGTGAATTAATATACATTTTTTGAAGTAAAATAAGTTTGTAAATCTAATTATTGTCATTATTAAGTGTAAAGAGGTCCCAGTTTTAGGAGGCGATTCAAAGGGACAGTCGAGAGGAATGTAAAACAGCACACACTTAGACATATACACTACTTGCCCTTTGCAGAAGTGTAACCATGAAGATAAAACAATGTCAGCACTGCTCTTTGCAGACTCTATCGAGACAGTCTTTGACATTAATAACTTCCTTACCTCTGCACAGTGTTGTCGAACTGGCTCTTGGCATAAAATAATTCAATGCACTTCACACAAGCAACGAATGCAAAAGCAGTCTCTTTGGTAACTTGGGTATTGGTGAATGTTGGCGTGTTACCCAAAATGTTGCAGTGTGCCAAATTTGACATGCATGTCATAGGTTCACCATCACTGATCCAGTCTCTATTCTGCTTAGAAAGCTTATTGTTGAAGAATAAGGCCCAGTAATTACAACGGAATGTCTGGCATGGATGGCAAGGCATAAATCTGCACTATCTGTTCTGTAGTAGCAATCATCTGTATTTTAAGTCTTAATGGAGGAGGTGCTAGTTATGAACAGGTTTATGGTATATGAAAGCCAATAAGGGACTATATAGTCATCAATCACAGAGGGCTAACTTCCAGACAGACTCTGTGAAGTGAGAGACAGTTCCTTCAGTCCTTCAATAGTGTATCATATGCTGAACAACATATGTTGAATTAGGACATAACATGATATGGATAATCTCTTTTTTTTTTCTTTTTGTCTTTCCATTAAAGCAAAACTTACAGATGAATGTTTCTTTGTTACTGCCTTCTACTGTCTGATTTTATAAAAACAAGACTTAAGTTGTGCATATTGCCAAATATATCATTCTTATATCTTAGAAAGAGATTGAATATTTCTAAAGATGCGCTTTCTGACTGACGTGAGAGCTAGTAAATCTATAAAATAAATGATCCCCTCAGAAATCTGTTTTTTCAATGCAACGGTTTGCTACCAATCTTGACAACTCTGCTGGCCCAATTTCTTGTTAGTGATTACTACCTGTGCTGTTTTTATACATGTTTTTAATTCATTTCTGTATATTCTCTGGTGGTTACGATACATTTCACAGTTAGTGTTAACATCGCTGCTCCTCCATACAGTTGTAAGTTGAGGATTCCCTTTCTTCATTTCTCTGACAAATAGTTTAGCTTGGATCTTCTTATACTTAGATGCTACTGTCTCATAACATTGAAAATAAGCATTTTCAACTCCCAGCCCATTTCAATAGGTTCATCTGCAGGAGATACTATATACAGAAAATTATCTTGGGTAATACTAACATCTTTATTAAATCCATCTTAGGCTAAAAGGACAAACGTAATGTATGCCTTTGCCATATTTATTTACCTTGTAATTGTAAAGGGACTGTAGCGTTCAACATAGCTTTAGCTTACTCTTCTCCAAATGGATCATAATGTTTTTTATATTGCTCTCAAATTTTATTTCATACTGTTCAAGTTTCTGCGTTTTTAGTACTGTATCAAGGGGGGAACCTGGTGTGTTGCAATAATTGCATCACAATATGGTAGCAAGTATCAATGGTGATTAATTTTGAGTTCAGATTCCTAAACTACAGTATATAATCCTCTCTACACCAGCTAGAAGTGACAGAACCATATGGTGGAAATATATTTCATCATTATGTCACTATCTCATCTGACTTGTTAGTGCTTCTAAAGGTTAAGATAAACAACAATGAGGATAGTGGCCACTTCTGTCTAGTCCCCATACATAGTTAAAGTGGTATAGGTGTCCTGATACTGGACATCACTCTCTAGTCCCCATCTATAGCTGGAATGCTATGGATAGAAATCCATTAGTAATTAACTGTATATGTGACCTTGGTTTCTGATAAAAGACTTGAATCCAATTAATTAAATTCATATCAACAGCATTTTTTTTTACTTTTGTTTAACACTATACAAAAATATTTTCAATGTAGTCTAATTAAGACTTTACAGAAATCTAAAAGAAAAATGAAAAGGCATCATAAGCATAGTCTAAATTCATGCTTCCAGTCTGTTTCATTCATAGTCTAGGTCTACCAAGTAATCCAAGCAGGGGTCTAGTCTAGAAAAACCTTTGCAAAACATTTTGATATGCCTTCATGAAGACAGATGTATAGCTGCTTGTTGGTTACAGAGGGTCTTCACTCAGCTTCACAAAAGAGCTGTCACCAGTTTCTTCTATAGTTGATCAAGTCTGTATGGCAGGGTATCAGTTTTTGTCTAAAGCATACCCAAAATCGCAGCCATTTAAATGTCAGGACCCACTAGAGTCTGTCCAGAAATACTGAGACTGAATGGCTGAAAAAAGCAGACTAACATATATCAAGTCCTACATGGCCATTTCCTGGAGTATTCACATTTTCTCATGGGTATGGTGACTGCAGAGTTGGTACTTATAAGTTAGGGACAGGGAGACTTGCTTCACTGCATAGCGGATGCGGGACGGCTTACACCTTCAAAAAAGAAGTTTAAAGTAGAAGAGCAATTTTTAAGATTCTCTCCTCTCCTCTAGTTGTGGTCTTTTTTTTTTTTTTTTTTTTATTGGCTTATTACCACTTGGTATTACAAGTGCTGACATTTCAATAGGGAGCCGTAAAAATTAATGTGGTTAAATAATTTAGCCATTGGGCTTTCTTGAATTCACTGCATCTATAGTTTGTGGATCTGTTGACATTTTATAATCATGGGCTTAAGGGAGACTTTGAGTTTTATAAAAATGTTGTTTTCCCATATGCCCTGCTGACTATGTGATTCTACACCACATTATAAAGTAATTCCTATACTTTTTATTTATCGCCTCATGTCCTACTATGGCTTACTTTGTTAAATGTTTTCTGTCCTTTGGCATTTTATCAAGGAATTTGGAGAAGTGGTCACCTGTTGCCCACAAAAACTTCTTTTTTCTCCATTTGCTCATACATGATTTCCTGCAATACTTCTTTGTATTCCAGATTTTTATTGTTTATTTGTCACACATTTTCATGGTCAATGCATTATATCTATAGCCATGTCCCAATTTCTTAAGCTATTTTAGCCAATCTGTCACAATCTCTCTATATCATCTTTTGTTCCTCTGCTGGTTTGTCATTCTCATACCAGCCAACAAACCTGTCTTCTAAATATTTTATTCCATTTTGTCTACTGCTCCCCATGGCATTCAGTGCTCCTGTAGGTAGCTATAACTTCCTTAAAATTTTCTTTCTTAATCTTCTGCTTCAAAATAAAAACAGTGTCCAAACTCTATCTGTGTGGTTGTCTCCTATAAAATGTTTTACCACCCCTACCCCCCTAACATACCTTTTGACTCCTTCCACTCCATTGGTCCATTTGTTCCATGGTTACTGGAGTCAGTCATTTTCAGAGCATTTGAGAACTCTATGGGCAATTTGCTCCTGTCTGGGAATTGCAATAATTTTGTCTGTTTCATGGTGAGTTGGGTAGTAGGCAGCCAACCAGTTTGTTCTTTCTGCTGGGCAGTTCCCCACCTGACAGCACAAACCTTCACCCTCAATAACACCTTTGAACCGCTCTTTTGCTATCTCCCAAGGGATCCTGCCTCTATACATTGACCTCCACTCATCTGCCAGTGGGAGATGCACTGTGACAGCCAATGTCATCATTGTCATCATCATCATCATCATCATTATCGTCAAACCCCCTTTTCCCATTTTCTACATGCAGTTGTGTGTTTTGTCAGCTGTTGCCATCTTTCTTGATCCAGTGCCACTCTTGTACTTGTTTTGATAGTTTGTCGGGCTATCATATCTCTCTGATATTACATCCATCTCTTTGCTGGATGCACTCACTTCCTCTTGACTTCTTCCTGTCTGTCCCAAAACTTCTTTAATAGATTGTCTTCTGTTTCTCTGCATGTGTCCAAACCACTGCAATCTGATTCGTTGACGTTCACTGCAATTTGATCCACCCATCTCAGGCACTTCTTTTCTATCACCACTACTCTGCTATGCCTTTACTGCCCAGGTTTCTGTACCACACAGAAGTACTGATTACATCACTGTTTTGCACACCTTACTTTTCAGATTTTTTGGCACTCTTCTGTCATACACTACCCCTGCCACTCTGTGCAAGTTGGCTCCAGCCCGATTGATTCTAGCTTTGATCTCCTCATTCAGACTTCCTTTTCCTTAACTACACCTCCCAAATACTTGATGCTGATAATCTGCTGCACTATTTTCCCTCATATATCATTTCTCATTCTATCTCAGTTCTTCTAATTTCCCATATTTGCTGCAAATATCTTATATGTACTCAGTTTCATTACATGTGCCTTCAGTTTTGCATTCCATCCCCTTATCCTTTGTTGATGTTCTTGGTCAGAGTCTGCATGTAATGCAACATTCTCTGCATACAGCAACGTTGTTGATCTGTCTAATTCAACATGTTTGCTTATGTAGTCCATCACCAGTATGAACAGCAGTAGACTGAGAGTTGTACCCTGATGCACTACCACTCCCACAGGTAAATCCTCTGTAATACCAAAGACTGTTTGCATGTGAGTCATTAGGCCCTTGTACACTGTTTGCACTAATTCTACTAATTTTGGGAGACCTCAAACCACTGAAGTATTGCCCAAACCATCTTTCTTGGGACCTTGTCATATGTTTTCTCCTAGTCAAAGAATGCCCAGTTGGACTCTTTCCTCACCTGTACCTTCTTCTGAACTGTCTGTCTCAGTGCAAACATCAGATTGCTTATGCTGCATTCTCATCTGAATTTGAACTTCCCATCCCCCATCTTACTTTCTGCTGCTGTGCGTGTTCATTTATCAGTCTATCTCTCCAGAACTTCCATGTATTGTGACAGAAGTTTGCTGTCTCTGTACTGCCCACAGGTGTAGATGACCCCTTCGTTCTTGTGTACTGGTACTGATATGCTTATTCTCCAGTCATCTCTTCATTCCTTTCTCTAAATACTGCAATGATTACCCTCTGGAACCTTTGCTCCTCATCTTACACAGCATTATGATCATAGCTACTCTGACCTCCTCTGCACCTGCTGCTTTCCCTGACTTCATTTTCCTTATGGCTGTTTTTACTTCTTCTAGGGTGAGCTCCTCCTCTTCTTTCATTGTAGGCTGTGGCTGGGGCAGTACAGCTTCTATGCGGATTTCTTTATTCAGAAGCTAAAAAAGTACTGCTTCTTCCTGATTTTGATTTCCTGTGAGGCGGTGAGCAGTTTTTAAGTCTGTCATCTCTTACCAAGGATGTCTGACTATTTTCCTTATCTTTCTATTGTTGCCTTCTGTGACAAAGGGAACACAGATATCTGGAATTTTGTAAATAATTATATGTCATTTGTGAATATCAACATGATTTATATAAGATGCCTATGTTACAAATGTATTAGAACTGTATGCAATGTTTATATCAAACTTCTGGTACAGAAGTGTGTGTTGAAAAGGTTTTTGCAAAGTGCTGTTTAAAATGTAACCACAGTGTGCCCTACTGGAATACAACAGGAATGTACATACACTATTGTAACTGTTTAAATGTATATATTTTAACAGTGTAAACTGCAATACAGGAAGTTAACTTCAGAAAAATAACTGAAATTAAATTAGTTTATGGCTATGCTATAAAAGATGGTATATTTCAGTTTCAATGCAGCAAGAAGTCACAATGTCTAAAACTAGGGAGCATTCTGTATTGTTTCAAGGGTAAAATAATTAATAGTCTTGACATGTGAAGGAATGTAATTGTTTTATGACTTCCAGCATCTGCCAAAGATCTGAGGTCTATGTGTTTTCACAGGTAGATGCTAAATACTGTCAGCTTCCAGCAGTGGGAGTTTCACCTGGGATAGACTCAGGTGACAAGAAATGATGTCATTCTGCAAGCTATCCCAGCCGTAATATTTGTGATATTAATTTGAGGAGTCTCTTTGCGAGACACAGCATTTTGTATTCTGTTTTGGACCTGATAAGAACCATTCACCACACGTCTCCCTTGTTCTTTAAGTAAGTTTTAGGTTATAGTAATTCTCTTAGTTACAGTCAGGAAAAGAGTGAATCTTAGTTTAGATATTTTTCTTTATTTACTTGAGACTGTCCTGCAATGTTGTTTTAAATATTTCCTGTGATTTTGAACTCTGATGTCACTGTGAATATATACTATTTCTTTATTCTTTTTATTTATTATTAAATACACTTAAACATTTCATTGTGGCTGATCTCTCTAGAGCTATTTAAGTTTGGAGAGCACTTCCATATTTATTTGTTGACACTGTGTGGGCCACACCTAATAGCCTTGCTCTTGGTCAAACTACCATTTGTAGTAATATTAATATTACACAGTAAGGTTGGACACCCTTTGTTTAGGGCCTTAAACTAACTGATAAGGAGTTGACTGGTGGCAGTGATAACTACCTTATTGTCTGGGCAAAAGAGAGTATAGCTAGTAAACCTATGCCAGCCTTTCCCAGGTGTGAGTGTGTGTGTGTGTGTGTGTGTGTGTGTGTGTGTGTGTGTGTGTGTGTGTGTGTGTGTGTGTGTGTGTGTGTGTGTGTGTAAATCAAACCTCAAAGTGTGTGTGTGTGTGTGTGTGTGTGTGTGTGAGAGCTACTTTGACAGGGACACAAAGCACTGGTTGTCTAGAGTGGGTGCTGGAGGTCTTGGCTGGCCACTCAGCTGAGATCTCAACTCTTAAGCTGTGCCAGTGGAGAGTCTTATTCTGGATCTGGAGAAAGAAGAAGAAACCAGCCCTGGACTGACTGTGGTCTCTGTGTGCTCTTAAGGGAAATTGCACTTGCTGTAGGGAGCTGCATATGTAAATGCTGTGTGTGTACCTGTCATACTCCTAGTGTACATCCCCCCACTCATACCAGTGGTGAGGACTGAGGCGCCATGATTACTGGTCCAGTGGTGAGTCATCAAATTATTGGTGGCAGCGGTGGAATAACCACATATGGGATTCAGTGGTGTGGATATTGAACTCCTGTAGCCTGTAAAAAGTGATCACAAAAAAGGTGTTTGTGCTATCAAACAGCCACATGGTAGACATTCAAAGTTTCATATCACAATAGTTTTATTTATTTTTTGTTCACTTAGTTAGTCAGGGAGAGCAGGCAAGGATGTCAGCAGAGAAGTATGGCAAGCTGACAAGTAGCCAGTTGGCTGAGATTTGCCAAGACAATGGATTGGGGCATGCCAAACTGACTAAAGCAGAAACAATTGCAGCATTAACCACAATTATATCACAGACCAGCAACCAGGAGGACACCAAGACTGGCCTTAGGGATGTACAACTCTGCCTCAGTGGACTTATAAATCCATCTGGAGTTAAAGAGACATTAACTGGAGGCCAAATGTTTAGAAATAGAATCAGCAGAGAGACTTTGGCATTTGGAGGTTGAAGCAGAATCAGCAGAGAGATTGAGTCATCTGGAAGCTGAAGAATGAGAGGCAGATGCAACATGAAAAGGAGATGCAGTCTCTTCCCCAGGGTCATGGAGGCAATGAGGAAGGGAGTAACCAAACCCCAGAAGCAAAAAGGGTCAGTAAATTTCTTCCACAGTTTATATAGGGTGATAATTTTGATATATTTATTCATATGTTTGAAAGGGTATGTAAACAGTATAATGTTGACCAAGGGATCTGGGTATGGTTCCTGACCCCCTTACTCCGTGGTAAAGCTGTAACTGCTGTTTCTAAATTTTCTGATAATGATTGCTTAACTCATTACATCCGAGTGATACCTCCAGTTGCATCTGCAGTTAAAGCCTACTGATGTCTGTTGGCATCAAATGTTGCTTGTTCATATTTGCATAAATAATTCCAAAGCCATGCTATGTACAAGGTTTTAAAAGATTTCAGCTTAGAACTTACATAATGGCAAACTTAGCTATATTAATATTTGCCCTCTGTCTAATGCAGGTAAATATATATTAACTGTTATTTTTATGATATTAATTTATATAGCTATAGTTTTCACATTTTTCTAAAAATCTGACAAACAAGTAACACAGACAGAAGTCCTTAGCTTCATATGAAAGCTCTCATCTAGATGAATAAAATGCTGCTGACAGTATGTGTGCAACTTCAGTGATTGCTGAGATATGTAAATTATTTAAAAAATATTACAAATGTGATAGTTACTCCCCCAGATTTACTAATCTTCCATGCAGGACTAGCTTAGTCCTGCATGGAAGCTACCATTTAGGAGCAGGATGGCAGTGCGCCATGCATAGTAATGAGATGCACTGCCTGAGCTCCTAACTTTACATGGATTGTGTAAGACTGCAGGGGGGCGTGTCTGAAAGCAGAGCTCTTGCAATGAAGAACAGCTGAAAGGGCTAAGAAATGAATGAGACTGCTCATAGGTGTCCTAATATCCCCACCAACAGTCCCCCTCATGTACAACAGCAAGTATATAGAAATAAAATGAACAAACCCTTTTATTTTTTTAAAACTCTGATTAAAGCTAACCATAAGTGTGCTGGTGTGCCCAACACTTAGCTATGGTTAATGCAGCTTAAATGGCTGAAGAGGATAACAAGGAAGATATATGCAACTGAAGCAGCATAGCAATAGTGTAGTGGGCAGAGCAGACATTTTCGGTTTGAATCCCACTGAAGCACGTTCCATTTTCCCTGGCAAAGCACATTCTGACCAATATATTTGTTGCATAACCCACTAAATAACATATATTTATGAACTGGAGTATTGAAGTAAATGCACATGTGAGGTGACAGTGTCATAATGAATAAAGCACTAGTAAGCAGGCATAAGCATCAATAAGCAGTAGTAAGCATATATAAGCACTAGTAAGAGTGTTTAAGCCCATTTGCATTGGGGCTAAGCAATGCGCACACAGGTTAAGCAATTTTGAAACTAACTTTCTGTAAGCAAATGCAACCAGAGGTTAGCATTGCCTACCCTCACGCAAACCCGCTTACAAATGTTCAAAAGTGCTTTAATCACTCTGTATCCAACGGCCCTTGTTCTGCCCATCAACAAAAAAACAGCCTTGCAGGTCTTGATCCCAGGAAACCATACACTATAGTCACAGTAGTTAACCACCAAGCAATCACAGAAGTACAGAAGAATGAGGTATCAGCAGACAAGTCTTTACTATAGTAAAATCAAACTGAACCTGTGAAAGGAATCAGTATACAGACATATGTGCCTAAACCCACTACATAACATAAATATGTGAACGGGAGTACAGCAGTAAGTCCAGAAGTCAGGTGTAATTGTAATAGAATATTGAAGTCCTCAATAAAACACAAGGACCCCATACAGTGTACATACACATGATCATGGATACCAGGCATACATATAAGATGTAATGAATAATAAATCAATGCCAAAAAGGAAATATAATGCAAAGTCAAATGTAAGCAACACTAAGCATTGCACAGGCCAGCTTAGGAGGTGTAAGCAATGTGCAGTGCAGTTAACTCAATGTGCCCAGTGTTATATCCCTGCAAACAATGCCAAACGAGGGTAAGCAGGTTTGCCCATAGCGTAGCCTTTTCAAAACTGGCCAATCATGAAAACGTGCAGGAAATCAGCCCTACTTAAACCCAAGAGGCTGGAATACATCTCATAACTGGTTGTAGCTTCCCTTGCAGGCACTATGTCAGGAAGGGAAGAGGGTGAGCGCTTTCGGGCGCAGAGCAGGTGCATCCAGGAATTGAGAGTCATGGCAGGACTCCTTGTCAAAGACCATGAACAGAGACTGCTGCAGGGCCAGTACCAGGGCTCCCAATATAAGGTGGATGCCTGGGACCGTCTCATCTGTGATCTCACCAGTGCCACTGGCATGCTCCAAACTGGTGAACAGGTCAGGCATCACTATGCCGACCTAAAATGGCATAAGGGGGACCTCTTGACCAGTGGTTCCAACAGGCTAAAATGGTAGGGGATGTTCCAGCTGTGTGTAAGTAGCAGTCCACTACGTGTTTCATAATTGCCAGCTCATGTATACCATGGATAGGTATGGCTAAATATCCCTCTTATGTCCTCCACAGCTGCAATAGAGCGGGCCTCGAAACAGGAGTCCCATGGCAGTCACCTGGAGAGGTTGCGATGTGAGGCAGGTCAGTAATACTCTTGCATATACTGTCATAGGAAATAAATCTAAAAGTATTAGTAAATTAATTGCCTGTATAGCACCTGCATTGTTTAAGGCAAGTACTGCATAGACTAGAGAATATGGCAGGAAAAGACTCCTATAGTATGTACATAAATAAAAGCGTAATAGCCTGACAATAAAGGTCTAACTGCTGGACTGCATGTCTATATTCTGGTATCATATGGTAATGTAGATTTGCATTCATGTAATAGTACTGTTGTAATAAACACTGTTACCCACAACATACACCATAAACAGAATGTGTAGGAATGCCTGTATATGACTGGTGTAATTCCCATAGGCCATTTAGTACAACTGAGAAACACACAGACAGAAAACAGGGGAAGGCAAACAACAAAACCTGAATATCACATGCAACTGAAATGTGAACTGTTGTTTTTTAGCACATACAGCCATGGTTCGAATCCTGCCAGTGGTAATAGTCTGCATACAGAATCATACCCCACAACTGTACAGATATGTCCAGAATGTCCAGTAAAGTGGCCCATATCTGTTGCCTGTCAACCTGTCTCCCTGGGAAATCAGTGGGATGATCCCAGACAGCAAACAGGAAATACAACTGATTGACACACATCTGTGAGAACAAACCTGTCACTGTAGCAACTCCCAAAACTGTTAGGAGAGTAATAAGCCAAGTATGTCCTATCTACACCCCCATGTTGTCAAGCTGTGACCAGAGTGTGTACAGTCACAGAGTGAGATGTATGTGCATAATACTAATGTGTAATCTGGAACTTTGTGTGGCAACATTCAGGTAGTGCTAACAAGCATTGCTCCCACAGGTATGTTGGATACGAACACTGTGCTGAGAAATAAAACCATTATACTCTGTACTGGTACTGCTTACTCTGGTATTGTAGGGAATTGTGAGTGTTGCAGTTTCTCTGAATACGAAAGTATCACTGATCACTGTCACCCACACTGTGCTACATAACATAACTGTGTATGAAAGCAAGCATATGTGTGTGTCAAGTCACTAAAGATGGAGAGAGCAATATTCTAGATCTGTCCCAGTACACCTGCATGTGGTCAACACATGGCCAGAGTCTGTGCAGAAAATTGGATAGCCATGTTCACAACATCAACCTGGAATCTGGGAGTATGTGTAGAAATAGTTAGTTAGTGTTACCATACATTCCCTCCACAGGTATACCAGGAAAGAGGTGTATACTGCAGGTAAAACCAGTTCATGTATAATGATGACGACAGCCATACCACTGTTCGAATTAAGGCTGTAGGGTAGTGTAGTAAGACTTGTAAGGTACAGATAACAGCACTGACTAGAAAAGTAATGTGGACTACAGGAATATACTAGATGTTAAATTGACATCCCCCCCACCATATCTCCAACAATAAACAACATACCCACACCAACTGGTATGTAATGACTCCAATGTTCTGATAATGTCCTGTTTGATAAATATTTTAATTGTTCCCATGCATGTGCTATATTGAATTATTCCAACATTGGTATCATGGTGCCATCAATGTACCTGCATGCTGTCCTTGTTACCACTGTAGTTCCATATATGCATGTGTTCTGTTTGCTATGTAACTGTTCCATATCTGGTGTCTGGGTTAATGGGAATATCTATGCATGCTATTATACCTATCCCTGGAATGTGTTGACTATTACTAACCCACATATGATGATAAACTCTACCACCTATCCCACCTCAGCTGGCCGTGGCACCTGCACCCCCTTCAGGTGGAACCACCTCAGGGGATGGGGATCACCCCCCCTAGGAGTGGGCAAGGATAGGTACCTGTCACCCATCACCAGGTCCGGGTTGTGGTGAATAGTGATCTCAACCAGCAATTTGGTGATCTGGTACACCAGCTCGAGGGCCGCGTGTCGCGACTAGAGGGTCAACCTGGCTCTGCGACTCCGCACCCAGCAAAGCCACCTTTGGGGCTGTAAAGGTGCAGTGATGACTGCCCATGGGTGGTGACCTCAGTCACGCTTTGTCCACTAGGGGGCTCATGGCCTTCCGATTTCCCAACACCCCCTCCCCATCAAGGTGTTTACCCCCCACATGTGTCACATACTGCCCCTGTATGCGTCTTGTTTGTCTTGTCTGTTAACCTACCCAACCTACATCTCCAAATATACCTATTATCCCTCCCTAACATTCCACTCTCACCTGAGAAAGAAGGGCAATCTGTTCCCAAAAAAAAAAAAACTTGAACCCATACATAACTGTCCATTTCACACATGTGTCCACTGGACACATGTAATCTGGTCTAATTGGCATCACAACTTATTATTGTTGTCCTCACCCCATCCCAGGGATTTGAGTGTCCAAAACTACCTTCAAATTCAGTGCATATGCACAACTGTTGCTGTAAAAGGAATGGACACCCTGGACCTTCCGCACACCCTTCTTGCACATCCCTAGCTATTTTCCCTACTGTCTTTCCCTCTCTGTGCCCCTTTTTCACCACTATCCTATCAACCTTTTTTTCTTTTCTTTTAAAGAAATTAGCACAGGGTAAGTGGAGTAAGCACTTTTAAGCAGCAGTAAATGGGTTTAAGCCTGTTTGCAATGGGGGGGGGGGGGTAAGCAATGCCTACTCAGGTTAAGCAATTTAGAAGCTGAGTATAAGAAACTGTAACCGGAAGTTAGCAGTGCTTACCTCCAACCAAACCCGCTTACAACTGCTCAAAAGTGCCTTAATCACTCTGTATCCAGTGGCCCTTGTTCTGCCCAGCAACAAAACAAACAGCCTCTGCAAGGCTCAAACCCAGGACCCTACACACTGTAGCCAACATGATATACCACAAAACCATTTCAGATGAATATAACCCTGATGTTTTCAAAAAATATCATCCAGGCCAGTCATTCAACAGCACAGGGAATGTATTCCAACATGTAGATGAATGTGTGTGTATATATATATATATATATATATATATATATATATATATATATATATATATATATATATATATTAATATCTAAACAGATACAACATATCTATATATGTAGAAATATATATATATATATATATATATATATATATATATATATATATACATATAATACATATATATATATATATATATACATACAAATGCATACATCTATAGATATATATGTCTACATCTATAGGTCTAAATATATACAGCAAGTTTTATCTATATATATATATATATATATATATATATATATATATATATATATATATATATATATATATATATATATATATATATATATATAAAGGCAGATATATATATATATATATATATATATATATATATATATATATATATATATATATATATATATATATATATATATATATATATATATATATATGTATATATATATATATATATATATATATATATATATATATATATATGTGTAGGTATATACAGACATAGTTATATATATGTAAGCAGATATATATATCTATATATAGGTATATACAGACATACATCTGTAGATAACAATGGGAACATAACAAAACATATATATCCACATGCACTGTTAATGGGGTTGAGAGGCCCCAAACAACATATGTCTTGTATGAATAGGTATACCCCCGAGAGCCAAACACATCTACACTGCAAGATACATATGTAGAAGGTGCACACATTATGGAACAGCAACTATGCCTACAGTTAACACCTTAACAACTGGACACTGTATGAGCCACCCATACAAATGACAATTATTGCCTGCAACATATACCCACAGAGAGGTCAGAGGATATAATACCACACACAGATTGGCATAAATGGGAAACCTTTATTTTTGTACTATTACAGTTGTATATGCCATGTCATATAGCTGTTTAGACACTGACATCCATATAAATAGAGTAATGCAACTGTGAAACAGTTATACTAATACAGTAGTGTGGAAAGGTGTACAAATGTTGCTGTCCAGGCCAATCCCTTCAAATAGTACAATAGTAAAGACAGACTGCGGCACAGGATACCAAACAATCAACAGTAAGTAATGCACATGTATAGTTCAGCAGCCTCTGTCTGCACTCTGTACACAATCAGTAGGTGGTAAAGACCTCAGTTGACACAATGGGATGTAACTGTTACATAACAAGGCATAACTTATACCATCACAAGCACACTGACAAACAGAACAGTCTGTATGGCAGGAGGCAGTAGGCCTGCATTAACCCAATGTATGTAATCAATTTTAATATAGGTGAACTGTATGGTAATGTACATCCAGATACCTTAAAGCAGCTCACCCCTGATACCCGCACATGTTGTAGTAGCTTAGGTTAGTTATGGTACATCCTCCCCTAGTCTCAACAATACAGGGCCATATACCACTGTTACATACACTGGCCTCTGGAGTGCATAAGGGCACACATGTATTGTGTAGGTGAAGCCCACACATATTTGGCCCCATGTGGGGATACAACAGCAGTGGACTGATGGCAGGAATGACAGCATGACATACTCACAGCCCACTACAGAACAACCCCTGACAGCATGTCATATGTACAAAGCTTGGTATGTAGGTGGAGGACAGAGGCTGGAACACAGGCCCATATGTGAAAACTGTTGTCATACACTAAGCAAGTCACTGGTGTTACATGATAGTCTGCAACATACCCTTAGTCAGGGATTTGAGGTTAGAAACATAAATGGATGTAGCCATGTACTGATAGCACTCAACACACACACTGCCAGTGAAATATCTGACACAGGACCTGTGTGGTGGACAGACAAAACATAATAGGCACACCTCTGGCCATCAAGAGGATAGGCCCACAGTTGTGAGCTATGCAGACAAACTGCATTCCAAGGTAAACTAGTATGTACATACAAACCCTGTAACACCAGGACTATACAAAGCATAACACAACTCTACTCACACTCTGTCTGTAGTTCTGGAACCTCCTACAAATATGTCGCTGGCCTGAATGTGCAGGTTCTCCCATAATAGGTATTGCTACCTGCTGTCTGTAACACTGATGTCCACACACAGGAAGGATGTCCATCACACAGGAAAGGTAAAGGGACCACACCCATATGATGTAGGGATTTATAGTAGGTGGTTGCCCTGACAGTGGTAATTGGAAGTACCACACAGCAAGCTGCATGCAGTTAGCAAGTGGAGGACATTGATTGGTGCAGTGGCCATCACATGATCTTGTGATCACCTACTAAAGCCATGTTGCAATCTATTCAAAACAGCTCAATCCATTTGCTAGAGAGAGACCAAGAGAGAAAGAAAGAGAAAGAGAGAAAGAAAGAAAAAAAATAAATAAAACAAAAAAAAAAAGCCTAAGGCAAAGGCAAAGTAAAAGCCAAAGGAAGAACAAACCAGTCTAACATCCAGCAAACCATCCAGAACTGACATCATTCCCACAACAGACATGTGAAGTATATATGCGTGTAATTAAATGTAGTACCTGGTCCATAATAATGGGACTGGTCCATAATAATGGGATAGATGATGTGGAATGATTTATATGTGTCATCAGGTGTTGGTGTACTGATGTTTAACTGAACAGCTATTATGGAAAATAGTGTCTGACCTTGTGGGTAGTGGGCCATATCTGTCAACTGTGCAGAACAGCACTGACTGACAAGATGTAAGCCATCATAGTGTGTGTTGTATAATGGGAAGTATGTATATTACGTGGCCAATAGCTGGTGGTGGAAGTAATGCCATTATGATGGACACGTAGGACCACAGCCCACCACTTGCAGGATACACAGGTTAATCTATAATGTAGCATGCAGGAATGTCATAGGTGTGTAATAGGGCTATCTGCAATCGGGTCCTACATATTCCCCACTAATGTCAGGCCGTGTCCATATGTGGCACCTGTCTGTGTTGTAGTAAGACAGAACAGTGCAGCTGTGCAGGTAGGTGTTGTGAGATTGTGGACCTGAAGTCTGAATGTACCCCACATATAGTTATGCATATGTGTACATATGTCACATATAATATATATATACATATATATATATATATATATATATATATATATATATATATATATATATCTATATATATATATATATATATATATATATATATATATATATAGATATATATATATATAGATATATATATATAGATGTATACCTATATGCACATGTCTACATATATACAAACACACATACAAACATACATGTATGTAAATACATGTCCCCTATATTACTACCACAGTGATGCATGCTATGTGCGAGGCACCAGCATACATAGAAATACACACAGATATCTACAGCTGGCAGTGTGTGCAATATGGACAGGTATGTCACATGTTGGTCCATTTTTGGGACCACATTGCCCCTGTCTGTCTAGCATGCAATGGGAATATGGGGAAGTATGGCAGGTATAGTTGTGGTGGTGGACAGGATTGGCAGATATATAGGACAGTCTACAGGGTGGTATATGACACATGCAGTGGGTAAACACCATGGATGGTGTGTGTGGTCTGTGATGTGGATGCCCCGTGGCCCCAAATATGGGCACAATGGGAAAAAGCCTCCCACCCATTGCTACTCACAACAGCAGTCCACATCCTGAAGGTGCCTGGCCTGGAGGCTGAGCAGGAGGAGCATGTCGACCCTGTGAATGTGTACTGGGTGCCTCAGAGTGATGTAGCACATCCCACATGTGTCTGTGGAGCCTTGTATGTAACAGACCCTAGACCTGACCTCAGGGGACAGGACCATGTCTGCGTGTGCCCCCAGAGGGGGGCAACATCCCTTGGGTTGGTTCCACCTGATGTTAATGCTGGACCAGTACAAGAGGAGGCCCCAGGTTGGGACACACATGTGATGTGGCCAGGTATCATGGGCAGATGGGTTTGGAGAGGTGGTTCTGCTGGCCAATATTACATATGCATGTTATTGTGTCACTATTATAGAACATATGTTGGTAGTAATAGTCTACACAATTCTGAAACATGTCCAATAGCATGCATAGATATCCTCAATAACACAGAATGTCAGATGTGCAGCAATCACATAGCAACCATACCACAGGCATATATGGAATTATAGTGGCCCTGACAATGGCATTCAGGTGAATATTCTGTAACAGGCCAGCAATGATAGTGTCCACACAGGAACATTGCTACAATCACATAGCAGAAAGTGTGGTACAATACAATATCTGTCCCACTGGTAGGTAAGCTGTAGCCATACCTAATATGTTGTGTGTACAGTGTGTTGAAGCTGATATGGTGGGTGGGGTGACTGAAATGTGTAGTACGAACTGTGATAACCTTGCAGTATGAGTTGCTCAGACCTGTTTCCATCTTTATGTCGTTCAGCCAAGATGGCACATGCACGCTTGCCTATCTATTTGACAGCTGAGAATGATGTGCTTATCACATACCTGATCCAGTACGACCTAGTCCACAGGGTCAATGATGTCGGACTGCACAACCACAGTTATGAGCAGGTCCGGCATCATTGCACTGACATGCCTTGCAATGCCCGTTGGCATGCTGCTGCAGTTGGGGGGGATCACCTCGCCACATGAGGGGGGGGGGTCATGCCATCTATTCCCCCGACACATGTGGAGGAGCTCCTGGCCAGCCTTGTGGCACCTGCCCATTTGGCCAGACTACCAACCACTGGACACCTTTGTGGAGGTGGGTGGCACCCACACACCAGCCAAGGAGCATGCAGGTAAGGGCACAGGGCACATCAGTAGACCACTGTTGTCTATACATCTGCATTTCTGCATCGGTACAGGTATATCATGCATATCTGACATGTCATAGATATATTGTGTTGCTGCATTGTAGTGATAGATGTCCAGATGTGGTAGTATTGTGGAAATGTACCATTGATGTACTGTAATATTGCACCCACCCTGTAGCACTGCCACAGGTGTGGCCACTGACAATGCATCTCTCACCTTATTATGTAGGTCCCTCCGGGATACCATCAAGGCAACAGCCTGTAGCTGGTGAGTATGGTTTATGTAGATGCTTGCCAATACACCGGGCTTGTAATGGCGATGGTATATTCCATGCACACATCTAACCCACCTACCCTGAATGCATGCTGTACATGTGCATAGTATTGTTGCTGTGAAATGCACGGTGTTACAGGGGTGACCATGATGGGGTATTTGAAGGGTATGTCAGACACCTGCATGATAACTAACATCCTGTCATTGTGGAATATGTCCACAGGGAGTAATGTAATTGTGGGGAGACATGGCCTACAGTAGGGACATGTTTGGAACAACACCCATATACAGTGCAACACCAGTGTATATACTTGTAGGACAATGGCAACTGCTGCAGAGATGCACTATGACATAAGGCATTACAGTAGACCAAATTATCAGGTGGATCTTGGCTGTAACATGTGGTGTTTAGTGTATGGGACACTGCAAAGTGACACACATGTGTAGGGCTTACTTGTCATGCATCTGCATAAAGGCTGAAGGAGGGTGGTGTCAGTATGATACACCAGTGCACTGCAGCAGGGATCCTAAGGATGCTAGGAATGGGTCTATCAGCACATAGTCAGGTTCAGGACATGTGGCAGCCATAACCCTACACCCACAGCAATAGTGATGGCAGTGTATGAACACCATGGGATGTGCACATGAATAGACCTTGCAATCATGCAGAATAGGGGGACATGTGTAGGGCAAACTGAACATACACTGGCAAATGCAGATCGCCCATGCTGGTATACCCCTGCCAGGAGTAGTGACTGCTGTAGTACACAGAACAAGAGGTGCGATAAACCATCATGATAAGGGTGTGCACACATATGCCCACACAGTGTGTATGCATCACAGTCAGCAGCTGCATACCTAACACAATCTGTAGACACTGCACAAGTACAGGACATATGTCACATATCCAGCTCATGTACTGCTAAAATATGCGGTGATGTGGTCCCATGGCAGATCAGGGATGGGTGAGTCAAATCAATAAAGGTGTGTACACCCCTCATAGCCAAGGTATGCCCTGATAATTGTCATTGTAAGAGTATTGGATTGGTCATACATGGTCCGCTGACGTTGAGAGCTGTGCAGCAGACATCAGCTATTCACAAATTACATCTGTCCACATATCATACCAAGTATGTGTTGCTGTAAAACATAGAGGCTGTGAGCATTAAAGCTGACATAACTGACACAATAGTACACATTCAGCAATGGACTGTACACCTGTGAGGTGTGGTGCACAGTACATGGCAGGGTGTAAAACAGGTGCACAGAAATACCGTGTCCATGAGCTCAGTGGTATCAAGGGGAAGGAGCTTCTCCTAGTGACAATGCACATGCATCACACACATGTATACTTTGCCAGCATGGATTGACTATAGATGCACTGCATGCTGTCAGGTACCATATGTTATGCATGTTGACAGAGGGGTAATAGGATGACTGTGTGCACTTTCATTATGCAACCTCACCTGTATGTGTGTGTGTGTGTGTGTGTGTGTGTGTGTGTGTGTGTGTGTGTGTGTGTGTGTGTGTGTGTGTGTGTGTGTGCATCCTGGTGGATCGTCAGTTTGTCTGTAGGGTCATTCTAGTGAAGTGGAGGGAGGTTGATGCGTGTAGGATGCTTGTGTGCATGTGTGTATGTTTGTGTGGCTGGCCATGCATGCACATGTGTGATTGTGGGGTGTTCATACAGCAGTACCTGCCTCTGTGATCAAGCAGTACATGTACATGGACTGCCACATTAAACACCAGGAATACCTGTCATGTGTGTAACCACAGGACAGCTGATAGTATAATATGGTCTGTAGCATGGAACAGGCATCCAGAGGGAAGGTAGACACCAGTAACACCCTTAATATCACATTCAGCAGAGAGCACACCTACAACACACATATGCAGCACTACAGATGCATTAGGGAAGTACTAGTCAACACTATGGACTGTATCCAAATATTATAGTTGTCACATGATAGGCTGAAGGAGCAGCATATGTGGCATGTATTGAGCATTACATACACATGACACATCAGTATGTGATATTATGGCTACAGCATAGTAGCCCACACATATAGGGGCCATGCTCATCATGTCTGGACATACAGATGGTGCATACTGGATGACAGCAGTGAGGCCATGTAAAACCACTACACAGAGGTCAGGCAGGTAAAGCAGCAACAGGCCTTGTGTTATGACCGTTTGTGTAGGCATATAGAGGACTGATATGTTTATGAGTGCTATCAATGTGTGTATGTTAACAAGTGTGATGCAGGATGGGGTATCACATGGAAATTTACATGGGACTGTCAGTAAAGCCATGGAAAGAAATGTATTACGGAGGTGTGTGCATGTGTGTGTGTGTGTGTGTGTGTGTGTGTGTGTGTGTGTGTGTGTGTATACTGTTAGGCAATGCTGTACAAGTTTTAAAGTGCATTTATTGTTTTCCCCCACAGGTGGCGAGGAGCATCAGGGTCCCTCCTGCATGCAATCTGATGTTAGTGTCCATACAGGCACCGAAGATGATGATAGTAACGTTGAGGCACAGGTGGGGTTGTCAGGGGCTGACACTGCACCAACATTTGACATCACCCTTTAGCCACCCCAACCCCCCCACACAGTTTCAGTGCCTATACGCACCCCATCAACAGTGGCCATAGTGGAGGGACAGCTGGCATTTGGTGGCAGTGCACAGGAAAGTGTGGTAACCATGCCTACTGTGTCTAGTCTCAGCAGGCATAGCCAGATGTCCGGCAGGGCACCACATAGGCAGATGTCCCAGGGTGCTCGTGGTAGGGCCACTGGACATCATGCCCCTTGCAGAGGTGACATAGCTGGTAGCAGCAGGTGCATGTTTCAGGCTGTCATGGCAGTGCAGGCACATATAGAACATTACCACAGACAGGGCCTGAGGCTGCAGAGGGCAGCTGTCACATCTGCAAATGACAATACCCATGAACTGGCTGGTGCCATCCGTGGATTAACTCAGTTCATGGATAGATGGTCTGGTGAGATGATGGCCCTCATTGACCGTGGTCTGTCCGTGCTTGGACGTGTGGTGTGAGTGCAGTAACGGCCCCGTGGACATAGGCCAGCAAAGCCAACAGCTGGTAGTCAACAGGAATATGCTAGGACACCAAGGGGCTCCCAAAGTAGCAGTATGAGCTCCGGCACTGTGGTGGGCTGCTGTCCACACCATACCACAGCAGACCATGAGCACATGGTCCTGGCCAGTCCCAGGAGGGACCTGGTACCAGCAGACATTTGTCATCATCAGGTGAGAGTGGCACATTGAGGCCTGTACCTGGACGTGCCCATGGAACCCCCCGGCAGGCACAGTCCACATGTCCATGGCCAGAGGCAGTGAACTGCACACCCTACCAGGAATGGTCTGCAGCTGTCCATAAAAACCTGTGTAGGGCAGCCACATGGCAGAACTATGTGCATGGATACCCACACACTATGCAAACATACCTAGGGCAACCCCATACATACACACACCACATCACCACGCCTAGCTCACCACAGTACACCCCTCACCCACACACATGGTGTCAAATGTATGGCCCACCCTAGACCTCTGGCAAACCAAAATCACACCCTGTGCATATGATGATACCTGTGCCACATCCTTGTCATCTATGCCATCAATGCAGGGACAGGCTAATATGGTTTTGATGCATATGGTGACTGCACTACAGTGTACCACAGTACTGCAGTGTCACATGTTGTAAGGAGTAAAGTGTAATGCATAAATGGCAGGTACTGTAGCTGTCCAGCAATGATGTCTTATACCTGTTAGTAACACTGGTGGGTTGTGGTCTCTATATTGTTATCCATTTGTGTTGTAGGTGTACATTTGTTAGCACAAAGATGCCCTGTGCATATGATGATACCTGTGCCACATTCCTGTCATCCATACCATCAATGCAAGGACAAGCAAATATGGTTCTGATGCACACGGTGACTGTACTACAGTGTACCACAGTACTGCAGTGTCACATGTTGTAAGGAGTAAAGTGTAATGCATAAATGGCAGGTAGTGTAGCTGTCCAGCAATGATGCCTTATAGCTGTTAGTAACACTGCTTGGTTGTGATCTCTATATTGTTATCCATTTGTGTTGTAGGTGTACATGTGTCAGCACAAGGATGCCCTGTGCATATGATGATACGTGTGCCACATCCCTGTCATTCATACCATCAATGCAGGGACAGGTTAATAAAGTTCTGATGCACATAGCGACTGTACTACAATGTACCATGTTTTAAGGAGTAAAGTGTAATGCATAGATGACAGGTAGTATAGCCGTCCAGCAATGATGCATTATAGCTGTTAGTAACACTGTTTTATTGTAGTCCCTATAATGTTATCCATTTGTGTTTTAAGCGTACATGTGTCAGGACGAGGACAGTCTGCAGTCATATTCCACAACGGGGTATGGCACTGTGGTGACACCATGGCTGTGACATATCTGGGGTACAGTTGAACACATGTCACAGGTTTCTGAAACAGTTATTGCTTGTGCCACATGGACAGTTGACCCGCTGAGGTGTGTATAGCCTGCAACCTGATGTAGACCCGTCCACATACATGCGCACTGTTACTTGGTAACACTGGGACTAGACCCCTACCTAGCTATGTAGTGATACTGAAGTGTGTGTCTTACATTGCACACACCACACAGCGTTCAGGGTGAGGTGTGTCCCAGGTTACACGTTACACGCAGAACATCCCCAGAAATGTACAGTATGTGAATGGGAGATGTAATGGGTGTATGTGGACAATACGTAGTGTGACATACCATCATATACACATTAACAGACACATAACAGCCAGACACACATCTGAGATACCAGGTCCTATCGCTGCTAACTAACATGACCATGTGTCCAATGTGTTACAGACAGGCTGCACACAGCACATGCATAACTGGCTTGGATTATGTTATCAATTACCTGTATGGTTGATGATGACAGTGGTAACCATAATGTGGTACATGGGACATATACCGGGTGTACCTTGGTGCAATGACAGTGTATACAGCACCCACATCCCCCAATGGATATTGTACTCCCTGAAACCCATGATGACACTCTGCCATACCCACCATCACACATTGGCGGTGACTACGATACAACCTATCGTATACCTCAACAATGGTACTACAGGGACATGCATCTAATGCACATGCCACATGCGTTGTAGGGTGTTGCAATGTCATGCCTCACCTATGGGCAGCAACAACACTATCTGTACTACTGTGTAGCAATGGGTATTGTAATAGGAGTATGCAGCCTCGGAATGCTGTACCCTACAGACATACGGAAATGCACAACTACACACGCATGCCAGAACACAATGGGTATCCCATGCCTATTGCCCCATTTGTAAAACACTGTTGTGCTGGTACTGCAAGGGTCATGTAGCCACTATGGGGGGGGCTTAACAGGGTGCATGTAATGTACCAAACAGCAGCAGCCACAACTGACTATGGCAATGGGTGTTGCATTGGTTGTGAAGGCCCTCATGGAATTACAAAGTACAGGTGTGCTAACACACAGACACTGCTATAGTCAGTCATGCACAAGTACACGTGTGTCAGTACAAGGCTGCATCACTGCAGGTGGTCATAGCAGTGTACATAGACATCTCCTATATGTGGCAGTTCTTAGACAGCTGGGCAGACATGTCAGTGTCAATCAAGCCTAGGTTGCCTGTACATATCCCAGCTGGATGCTTGCCATCTGCACATCTGTACAGAGACTGACAGTCATCAGCTTGGCAAGTAGCTATGCAGTAGCATGAGTGTGTTGACAGATAGACGTCGGATAATAATATGTATGCCATAACTACATGTTGGAAGCTGTCACTGACATTTGTTGTACAGACAGTAGTCTATAGTTACATTCCACATGACAGATCATTACCCAGTAAGGAGTATATACTGTGACACAACTCACACACCAGGGATATGACAGGGAGGCCTCAGTGTCCTTCTATGTCCACAGGTGTGTCTGTTGTCAGTACTACATTTAGCACTCTGCTCTTGCCTGGGTTAGCACTGTCAACAGTAGTACTGCCATGATACACTACATGCCAGTGTGACAGCCCATACCCTGGGCTACTACACCAGTATGTAACACATTCTCACAGATACAAGTGCTGTACAGGCTTCATATATGTCTGTGTCCCACACATGACACTCACACCCATTGCTACAGTAATGACAGCACATAGGTGCATGTATTGTACATGGCATTACATACACTTATTACAGACTATCAGACTGGGTGGTGTGACCTGGTTACCAGGGTTAAGCCATGCTTAGCAAGTATCAACATTGCTGCAATATAACAACTGTGCTGATTTGTGCACTGGTAAGCGATGCCTACACTGTGTAAGCGTCTGTACGTTTACCCATAGCTCAGCACCGCAAAGCTTTGTGCAAACCCATGCAAACCTGCTTAAAGCTCCCCAAAACTGCCTTAACCACTCTGAATCCAGCAGCCCTTGTTCTGTCCAGCAACAAAATGAATAGCCCTTGCAGGTCTTCAACCCAGGTCCCTGTACACTGAAGTCACAACACTTAACCAGTATGCCATGACAACTGTGAAGATAGCTGCAGTTTTACCAATATAGCTGTCAATACACATATTGAGTAGTACTGAACAATTGCCTTTAGTTCCTGAATTGTGTAGTCCTTGTTATTAATATGACTGTTGCATCATATATGTTGTTTTATCACAATGTGTACATAGCAGATACATACGGTGAGATACATCTGGGAGGGTATCCACAACCATGAGTTTACTCTTGAAAGAAATATGGTCGTATACATATAATAGGTCTATATATGCCTACATGTACATAAACATGTATATACATACATATGTTTGTATACACATCTGTATATTGCTACATATATATGGCCATGTGTACATCTCTTTGTATATACATATATGTATATGTATATATATATATATATATATATATATATATATATATATATATATATATATATATTTATATATATATATATATATATATATATATATATATATATATATATATATATATATATATATATATATATATATATATATATATATATATATATATATATACATGTATGTATATATAGATATATGTATATATATATATATATATATATATATATATATATATATATATATATATGTGTGTGTGTGTGTGTGTGTGTGTGTATATATAGATATATGTATGCACATCCTATGTGTACAGATATGCCTAGTTATGTTGGTATATATGTAGATATCTATAAATATATGTGTATACATATCTACTCTGATATACCTACTACTGTCAATATATATGTAGATATCCACACATATATGTGAATATGCATCCCTATCTGTATATGTGTAGACATATATTGCTCTGCATATATATATATATATATATATATATATATATATATATATATATATATATATGGGTGTTGATATGTATTTATATGTACATATACATATACATCTATATATGTCATAATGTATATGTGTATATATCTATATAGATATATGGATAATTATATATACAGATATTTTCACCATATGTCTTGAACATGGAGTGCAGCCCTTCCTCAGCCCCTACAGTCCCAACTTCATAGTGCAAGGGGATGTCAGGTGTGTATAGCAGGTATATTTGTAGATTATTCCTACTGAAATAGGGGTTCTTCCGCAGTGGTGCAGCGGTAGCATTGTTGCCTCACAGCAAGAGGTTCTCCCGTTTGATTCTCGGTTGGAGTGCGGGGAGTGCCTTCTGTGTGAAGTCTGCATGTCCTCCCTGCGGTTGGGTGGGCATTTGAAAGACATGCGCAAATGGGCGTAAATGGGCATGCCTTCATTGAAGGTTGAACATTCAGCTGGCACCTCGGCGTTCGTTAAAATCTACTGCCAATCATTAGCAGACCGGAGTTGCGCTGTGTCGACCCCTAACCGGGAAAAGCCGAAAGACAACAACAACATTGCTACTATAATAGGGATTGTCTTCACAGACATGGAGTGTGTGAGAGGTCACATCTGCTTTTAACATGTGCGGCATTGGCTACTGACAGACATCCTAAGGACATCATAGTACACTACCACTGCTAGCATGTAATGCTCCTGTGGTCTACAGCAGAGATATTGGCCAATATATGTGGACATACTGACACACTCTGAACAGTCCAGAGGTATACACAGAACCCCTTAGTGCAAGACATGTGGACCAAGCCTGACAATGTGGATGTTAACAACCATGTAGATGGGTATAACACATAATGACTGGTATACATTTGCCATCATAGGTTATGCATTCACACACCCCTGTTTGTCCTGACACATAACTGCTGGTACAGAGGTGCCATGGCCACATACTACCCACTAGATATTGACAGATATCTGTACAGCATCCAACTGCTCTGTATGACATACATGACTGTTAATGGAGGCCTGACAGCAGTACATCTGGCAAGTATCTGGATATGACATCTCACTGGGTAAGTACACTAGACATGCAACAAAGCAATGTGCAGGCTACAGGCAGGCTGGCTCAACACTGGCCTACCTTTCCTATGGGGGAATGCACATGTACCTGCATGGATCTACTTTACATGCTTGAAAGCTGAAAAACCCGAATCCAAATAGCGCATCACGTAAATAGCTAACCTTGAATACGTCGAACAAACGAAACTGCAAAAGTGGAAATATCAAATTCGCATAGCTGGCCCATCTACGGTATAGCTCTGTAAGGTAAGTGTGCAATAGTTACGGACCTTAGGGTTAGGGAGGGGTTAAGGTAACTGCATAGGTAGGTAGTGTATGTAAGGTTTTTTGTAGGCAATGTATGCAAGGTTTAGTGTAAGGTTTTGTTAAGTGTATCTGTGTGGAATATTTAGTTTGTTTGGGTATAGCTCCATAGGGGAAGTGTGCAGTAGTTATGGACCTTAGGATAAGGGAGGGGTTAAGGATAGTACATAGATAATTGTGTATGTGGGGTTAGTGTAGGGTTAGCAGTAGGGTTCTGGTGCTTTTATTTAGGTTTAGAAGTAGGGTTTTGGTTAGTGTATGTATGTGTTTTTTTATTGTGTTAGGTAGGTAGTGTGCTGCGGTGGTGGGTTGGCCGACTAGGATGGTTCAAGGTTTTAAATTTCATGCTTTAGTACATTCGACATATTCGCAATTTGCTCTTTATGTGTTGCACTATTTGGATTCAGGTTTTTCGTGTTTCGAGCACATAAAGTAGACCCATACCTGCATATATAGCAGGCTCTACAGGCATGTCACAGCCCAAGGTAAGATATACCTGTGTGAAAGTGCATAACCACGCCCAATGTGAACACAGCCACATATGGTAATCTAGCATAATATTACAGTATATGGACTATCTGTTTGACACCTTCCTCATACGTGCCACTCACACACTAACCCTACATATACTGGGCCACTACTCAGTGTGGCCCAATGCCTGTCTGTGGTATGGGACATATGTGACTATGGCCTTACAAACATGTAAGCCGATAGGGTAGCATACAGTGGAGCAGTATGTAACATCAGATAGAACGGGACCAGGAACAATGAAATATACCACAGTCTGTGCACAGGCCACAGTACATATTGAAAATACACACACTGTCGACATTCTCCTTATGTACACAGACCTCAGTACTGTACACACAACCACAAAATGTCCAGGTTATGTCATCAAATATAACCGCTACTATGCATAATGTACAGCAGTCTGATATTGCACTGGCTTGTTATCAGATATGATGTCACTAATTATGGTTTAAAGCAGATATGCACCTCTTACTGCATGACATATGTACAAAGGTTGACAGAATTGTGGCTGGAGGCACATACACAGGGCCAATATTGACATGTTGTTGTGATAACCTCATATATTTACTGTTGTAACAGGGATTGTTGCAACATATGTCCTATGAGGGATAAAAATTCAGTAACTCTCATGGCTGTCACCATCTACAGACTTCTATCCTCACACTACCTTCTGCAGTTCAGAGATAGGTGCTCTTTGGGTAACACATGAAACAAAAGGCACCACACACTGCCCAGTCTGCAGATGACCCTACAGATGGGTTTTCCTCATACACATAGCACTGACATGGCAGTTATTAAAACATGTGCACACACACCCTATAAAACAAACATTACTCCAAATGCAGTATAGCAGCACTTATAGTCTGTAGTCAGGTCAGGCACATCTCCCTCCAGTATGTTGTGCTGTTTCTGCAGTGTATGTTGTTAGAAGTAAAGCCCCAATCCATCTGAGATGCTGTTTGCCAAACAACAGAATGATTTCCTGCTCACAGAGAATGAAAATGCCCAACACCGACATGATGTTCCCAGATATTGGAGTATGTTTCCATGCCATTGGCAATGGGAATGTTACCACAGCTGTTCCACATGCAATCAGCTAGAGGAAGGCTGAAATTCATACAGAGGCCATCAGCTGATCATAAGCATCACTTAAAATACACATGCTGCTGCCTAAGCAAAGCAGGTGTAGGTCTCCACATCAACCAGAGAGGGAGTGAGAGAGGCAGACAGAGGTAAAGTAAAGTCAGGGAGGGGTGGGAGAGTAAAACTTAAGCATGTTTGTGTCACACTCCTACCAGCACAGGGTATCAAACCCCTGACATCTATGTAGTGCTATCACATTTCTATGCAGTTATTGGATGCACCACATAGGTTATATGTTGAAGAGCCCTCAAAATGTATATGTGATGGTGAGTAACATCTGTAACATGGATATGGTAGCTATACAGTAGGTGTAGTGCCCGTGCCTGTCTGCATGAACAGGTGCCAGTATCAACACAGACACACTCTCACAGGGAAGCATACACATTGACACACTTGGCAGGGCCAGGAATAAAACTCATAACTAGTGAAATTGCCACAACACATTACTGTGCAGGTATCACATGCACCTCAGCGGTCATACAGAGGTTATATGGGCAAAGGGTATGTGGAGGTGTCTGACATTGGACAGCATGCTTTGGTATGCGGGGTTGTAGTGAGTGTGAATGTGATCATACGCATCATACAACACACACACACACTCACACACACACACACACACACACACACACACACACACACACACACACACACACACACACACACACACACACACACTGCCAGTATTGACATGCATGCGTGCATTGCTTCACGGGTGTGTAGTGGTCGACTGTTTCAGACAGCTATACCAGGCCAGGTGATGGGTATACCTTGGCATCAGTCCACATGACATAGGTCTACATTGGGGCTCAGGTGTGTAGTTTCTGGATTTGCCCACACAGGTGGGTATTGTGTTCACCATCCAGTCACCTGGGTGACTATTGCATGTGGCAAATGCTGTGCATTGCTTGCCATGTATGTGTTCTTTATTCCATGACATGGATGGTGTCTGGGATGTGCATACCTCATGCATGCATGTACAGTGACATGTGGAACTGTACCTGGGGAGTCTGGCCCATGTTGTGTGCAAATATTATCATTAGATGTGCCAGTCCTGGCCACATGTGGCAGGAACTGTTAATGGACAGCAGGTTTACCCTGCACCTATATTGATAGCATGATACTGGCATTCCCTTGTGTCAGTGGCATTTGTTCATACAGGGCATGTTTTTCAGGCATGGTATGTCCTTTGTGGATCACATTTGATGGCACCAGAGGTGTTGCAGGTGGCCAGTGGGGGGCATGGGAAAAGTGCACTGTTGGCATGTACATGCCTATTGGACAGATGGGCAGGCTGCCATGCCCTCTGTAGCCCACTGCAATCACACCATGGTTACTATCAGTGGACAATATGCAGGGTATTACCAACATAGCGGTTGTTGCCTAGGCAAGTGTGTGCATGTGTGTGTATGAGACATGGGTTGAGAGTGTTCTCAAGGTGATGCTAGGGTTGCTAACTTTGCCTGGCCTTGATGTCATGTGTAGGTGTATGGATTTGCACCCCACACATCTGTTATCCCTGTATGGTGGACATTGTGATATATACTAGGGCCACCATAGAAGAAATATGCAAAACCCGCTTCACATTAAGTCCAGTTTTTACACACTCATATCCACCTCCCCACAGGATACCACTTACAAACACAGACACACCTATCATGTATGGGATTAGAACTCCTGCCTAACTAGTTTATTACACTACAGCACTATGCAGTTATAGGGTGCCCCTTGGAGATTACTGAATTATACCTTCCCCAAAGGTGTATTTCACAATGAATGACATCAGCAGGATTGCCAAAGTAGGGCATTTGAATTGTAGTGAGTGTGGCTAGCCTAAAATGCATTGCTCCTTACACAGACATAGAAACACACACAAAACTTCCACAACTGCCATGTGTGGGAAGAGAACCCCTACCAGAGTTCTATATCACACTACAGCATGAAGCTGTTATAGGATGCACCACAGGGACTACTGTAGTACTCCTTCACCAAAGGTGTATTTCACAGTGACTGACATCATCAGGATTGCCAATGTAGGGCATTTGAATTGTAGTGAGTGTAACTAGCATAAAATGCATTGCTCTTTACACAGACGGTGACACACACACACTTGCCATGTTTGGGATTAGAGCACCTACCTAACTAGTTTATCACACTACAGAAGTACACATTTACAGGACGTGCCACAGAGATTACTGGGCTTTAACTTTCCAAAATGTGTATTTCCCAGTGTATGACATCAGCAGCCTTGCCAAAGTAGGGCATTTGAATTATAGTGAGTTTGACTAGCCTAAAAAGCATTGCTCTCTACACAGAGACACACACAGTTGCCACGTTTGGGATTAGAACTCCTACCTAAGTAGATTAACACACTACAGCAGTACACAGTTATAGGACGTGTCATGGAGATTAGTGGGTTACAACTTTCTGAAAGGTGTATTTCACAGTGTATGACATCAGCAGCCTTGCCAAAGTAGGACATTTGAATTGTAGTGAGTGTGACTAGCCTAAAAAAGCATTGCTCTCTACAGAGACAGACACACACACACACACACACACACACACACACACACACACACACACACACACACACACACACACACACACACACACACACACACACACACACACACAGTCTCCATGTCTGGGATTAGAGCTCCTATCTAACTCATTTATCACACTGCAGCAGTACACACTTGTAGGATGTGCACAGAGATTACTGGGCTGCAATTTTCTGAAATGTGTATTTCACAGTGTATGACATCAGCAACCTTGCCAAAGAAGGCAATTAAATTGTAATCAGTGTGACTAGCCTGAAAAGCATTGCTCTCTACACAGACAGAGAGACACACACACACAGTTGCCATGTCTGGGATTAGAATTCTTATCTAACTAGTGTATCATACTGCAACAGTACGCACTTACAGGATGCGCCACGGATATTACAGGATTACAATTTTCAAAAAGGTGTATTTCACGGTGTATGACATCAGCAGCCTTGCCAAGGTAGGGCATTTGAATTGTAGTGTATGTGACTAGCCTAAAAAGCATTGCTCTCTACACAGACAGACAGACACACACACACACACACACACACACACACACACACACACACACACACACACACACACACACACACACACACACACACACACACTTGCCATGTCTGGGATTAGAATGCCTACCTAACTAGTTTATCACACTACAGCAGTACGCAGTTATAGGAAGCACCGTGGAGATTACTGGGCTACAATTTTCACAAGGGTGTTTTTCAAAGTGGATGACCTCAGCAGGCTTGTCATAGTAGGGCTATGGGGAGGGCAGTGTGTGTGCATGGGCCATAACCCATTCGTCTAGAGGATGACACACCACATGCAGACACACGCAGGGTTATATTCCACAGGTATGTGTATACAGCTATTTGATGGCTACTTCCTTGTACAGTCATGTTGCACAGCTAGCACTTGCACCACATAGTCCATAATCCTGACAGACACCAGTGGCTAAGTTCTACAGCGAGAAGCATCTGAACCTCATGTGGTTGTAGCCATTTGGCTGTGTGCTGGGTGGGACAGGCCTCATAATAAATGGCCCCTTGTGACAGTCACTCTCTTCCACACATCTATGTATGTCTACTTTTGGCTTATTATAGTGTGTTTTCCTTGTATATATGCCTGTATTCCTATCCAATGTGTGTGTGCAAAGCATGAGTGGTGCATACTGAGGAATGCCTGCACTAACATCTACAACTGCCAGATATGTCTGGTCCACTGTTGTTTGTAGACATGGCCTTCATTTGTTTAAGTGTGTGAGCATGCCCTGTATGACCTTTCAGTATGGTGTTGACTGACATTGCCTTCATTTCTCTAAGTGTGTGAGCATGCCTAGTATGCCCTTCTGTATTGCATGTGTGGATCGACTCCAGGTAGTTTGTACTGCAGTGTAGACCTTTGTGTTGTACACCTAGAGGTAGCATACTGTTTCTGCAGGGTATCCATTGATCATTTGGCAATATGGGGACAAACTGTGCAGGGGATGGTGTGTACTGTAGGTGATTGTGTCTGTGCTGCTTCAGATGCATGGTAGTGCTGCTAGCAGAGCTATTCAGACATGTGCACTGTTATACACAATAATGTTTTCTGTCCTCATGTACTGTCAGGTGGACATTCTTGCTCACAGTGATGACTTGGGGGCTAAGGGTGACTGCAGCTGTGTCTGGTATTGTGGGCAGACACCTACGTATTCATGGTAAGTTATGCCATTCTGGATGGTGAGCTGCAGACACTGCAGCTGCTGAGTTTGTGTATCCAATTCAGCACCTTGGAATAGTGCTGGCAGAGGATCCCACACTTGTCCACTCATCAACATGACAGTATGGCCTTATCTTGCTGTGGCAATGCCTCACAGCTGTACAGATTTGCACAGGTTAGCTAGATGCAGGGGTCATGGGTCAGGACATTTACCCTATTGTGGTGTATGGGCAGGTATGTAACCACCCATTTATGTGTTTGCAGTCAGGGATAGTGTGTGCACACAGCTTGGTGTCGGACCCCGCACATGTAATGCTGCCCATGCTTCCACACCCCCATCTGTTATTCTAACCACTTCCATACATTATGCATACATTCTTTGATACTTTCCCTAATGATATCATCTCATCACAGGTGTGTGCTAGTGTTGGTCCACAGTTCATGGAGTGGGACATAGTGGACTTGCTACTGGGGTTTGTCCACATGGCCTTACATATAGCTTATGTGGAGTTTGTTATGTTGTTATTTGGGTGTCCATGACATAACATGCATTGGCAGTACGTGTGAGACACAGGCCTTTGGCAGATGCCTGTGAGGCATTAGGTGTTGCTGCAAGCCAGATGTGGCAGACTATTGCATTCTGTCAGTCCTACAGTCCCAGATCACCATACAGTATATTCCCCTGGGGTGACAGGGTAGGTGTGATACATGTCCATGCCAATACCTTCTATTAGTCTTGATCAGGTGGTGTGGATGCTGGCAGGGTGCTACCTGCATCTAGGGTCACACCTGCATGGGACAGCTGCACTGCATGCTGCAGTCTTCTGCTATTGCCATATACAGGGGGTTCCTACTGTACCCATTCCCCACAGCAGGGATATTACCAGAGAGGTGCCTGTGGGTGGTGGTTGTGTTTCTGGGTGCATGTGTGTTATGGACACTACTTGCATCTGACACAGAGATATGCATGGGGCATCCTAGATATGCTGGCATGTGCAGGTACATCTGCTGATTCCCAATACATCAGTCCTACCTCCTTTGTGATCTGCAGATGTTCAGGCAGACATCACCTGTATCTCCTACTACAGGTCCAGTTACTGTGATGCATACCTATATGTACAAATCCAAGGGTGCCTCCATTTCACAGTGACACAATATATACTGTATGTCTGGGGTACTTTCCCCTGTGTACTGCTGTATATCTAGCTCAACAGCCATGCCACGTCAATCTTTCAGATGGTGACAATATTGCCACCATACATTTACAATGGCTTATTGCTAGCATGTGTTATGCTGGTGGGGATTGTCTTTAGCACTGCGGTCATGAGGGCTTGTCCCTGTCATCAGCAGTAGTGGCAATGGTCACCAGGTCTTACCTCAACATGCATACATACTGACCACTCTCACACATTATAAAACACGCACCATCCTAACACACACAGACCTGCATATTGTGCAAATGCTACAAGCTATCTTGCTACCTTGGCCACCTCTGGGCATCTGTGCTCCACTCATATTATACCTACTCATACATGTTACTACATTTCTACACAGGACTGAGGGGCACACCTGAGTGTCAATACATTTCTACACTGGATTAGGGGAAGGGTCAGACCTGTCTATTTCCACATGTCTATATAGGCGTGGTGGGGGCACACCTGACTGTTACTACATTTCTACATAGGATTGTGGGGGGACACATCTGACTGTTTTTATATTTCTACACAGGATTGGGGGGCACACCTGAGTGTCACTACATTTCTACACTGGATTGGGGGAAGAGTCAGACCTGTCTGTTTCCACATGTCTACATAGGCATGGGGGGGGCACACCTGACTATTACTACATTTCTACATTGGACTGTGGGGCGACACATCTGACTATCGTTACATTTCTACATCGGATTGCGGGGGGTCACACCTGACTGTTACTACATTTCTACACTGGCTTGGGGGTAGGGGCACACCTGACTGTTTTTACATGGGAGTGTGGGGGGGGTAAACCTGCTGTAACCACATTTCTACATAGGGTTGTGGGGGGACACACCTGACTGTTTTTATATTTCTATACAGGATTGGGGGGGCACACCTGACTGTTTCTACATTTCTACACATGATTGGGGGGGCACACCTTTCTACATGTCTTCATAGGATGGGGGGGCACACATGGCACTTGCACACATTTGCTATGACTGTATTGGTATGTCAGGTACTCCATTTAATTCTGTATTCTAACCTATCATACTGACTAGAGGCATATCAGTGTACTACAGGTCTTAGCTTTGGTTGCCCTACATATTAGTGTCTGACTTCCTACCCTTCAGAACTAACATCCCACTGCTTGACCTGCTGTAGTGTGTCTGTGTAGGCCTGGGGGGGTTACCCATAGGCATCATTCAGAGGCCATAGCACAGGCTCTGTTTGGGTTTGTCTACACCTGTCCTGCTGACTGAGATTTTGTTGGGTATGTCAGCCTCCCTGATTGGCATGTGTGAGTCATATGGACACATGTCACCCAGCACATTTCCTGCAGTGGGTCTTGTCACCCTGTGCAGTACTGGCTACTATGGTGACACCAGTATATGTTACAGATGTCATGGTGCCAATATGGGTGTCTACTACCTGCTGCCATAACATTCAGCCACCCAATTCCCTTTCATGCTCATATAGGTAAAGACACATTCTACTCCATTTGGCAATTGGTAGGTTGATTGACTTACCTTGTAAGTGCGCCAGGATTGAGGATGGTGCTGGAGGGCTGCCTATGTCAGATGCACATATTACACTCCCTATACATGGTTGAGCACAGGTAGTGTCATGTTTGACATCCCTTTTACTGTATGTGTGAGTCAGAGAGAGGTGTCATTCCCTAGGTCCCTACTGTGTCAGTGTATGTGCTATGCGTTGCCTCTTTGCCAAGGCCAGGGCATACAGGGCATGCCTCCATCTTCCTACTGGGGCAGGATCAGGTTGTTCCTCCTCCAAGTCACTCTGTACCTGTGCATGCCTTGGCATTTGTGGGGGGAGGGTTGTATGGCCCTGCCCTGTGCTGTTCCTGCTGCAGTTATTTCTACAGGATCATATTGTGTAGCATAGCACATACCATAACAATTTGAGTACATGTAGCTGGTGAGTACTACAATGCTGCACCGGATGTGTCTAGGCACTGGAACTGTGACTTAAGCATCCCAAACACATGCTCTATTATAAGTCTGGTCTGTGCATGTGCCTCATTACATTCTTGTTCAGGTGTGTGTGCATTTCTGATGGGTGTCATCAGCCACGGCTCCGATGTGTAACCAGCATCCCCCACTTTGTGACCGTAGGGGATGTCCCCATTGGCAAATGTCTGGTACAGCTGCATCAGATGCCAGATGTGGGAATTGTGATAGCTGCCAGGGCAGCCAGCAAACACATTTATTATAATGCCCTGGCCATCCCACACAACCTGGCAGTTGATGGAGGGGAGGCCCCTGCAGTTGATGTAGGCCCTACCCTGATCACCGGGTGGTGCTTTGATGCATATTTGCGTGCAGTCTATAGCACCCACTACATCAGGGTATTCTGCTATTTGGTGGAAGAGATGCATATTGCTGGCCAACACCTCATGGGTGTTGAGGAAATATACGTGCTCACTGGCATGTGCTGACATGGCATCCAGGAACTGATGGAATACTCTGGATGCTGATGCCTGTGAGATCCCCATGATATCCCCATTTGAGCTTTGGGAGGTACCTCTGGCTAGTATTCCTAGGCCTACACATACCTTGGTATCCACTGGGATGGGTTCATCTCAGTCAATTTGGTGTGTCAGGTGTGGCAGGCACAGCTCAACAATTTGCTGTAGGAGGTCCATGTCCACCTTATAGCACTCCACTATCTCCAGCTCTTGTAGCCCCTGGTAGGTTACACTGGGTCTGTACACTCTTCTCCATCTCCTCACTGTGGATTGATCTGCAGCATTCACATCCTCACCACCCTGAGCCTCTTGCACATGTTGTTGTATGTTGCCTGCTGCAGCACCTATCATTTTGTAGATTTGTTTGTTAAAAGTTCCCCGCTTATATGCACCGGTGGTGTAGAGTATGGGAAAAACTAGAGGGGAAGGTGTTTGCATAGTTTATAGTAGTGTGCTGGGCTGGGCTGGTCTGCTGCCTGTGTAATTGGCTGATTCTAATACATTTCACCTGACAGCTATGCTAGTTCTCCTTGATTAACTTCCTACTACTGTTTTCCCTTCCCATTGCCTTCCTGTTTAAGCCCAGGGGTGTGACATACAAACACTGTGTTCATATGTGCATAGAGGTGCTATTTCCTGGTTTGCCTTTTTTTTTTCTTTAAAACCCGGTGCGCAGTGTGCACACCTGCTTAAGCAATGTAAAGAATGCTAGGCAGACTCAGACACACCCCCTTGCTTAGCTGTGCTTAGCTAGGAGCAAACCTGAGCCACAGGGCTCCAATCCGCTTACAGTATGCCTGACACCCCCCCCCCCATGATGTCAGCTAAGTCTTAGGCTTGCACCAAGCTATTCCAACTCTTATACTGTTGGGACCTGACTAGCATGCTGGGGAAAACTGGGATTCACTATCATTCCCCTCATTTGCATAGGATTGCCTGCTAATACATAGTTACATGTCTCACACTGAGTCTCCACCCTTAGCAACCACTACTCACTGGCCATGTTGTCTTCTGCTTGCCATTCACTTTAATGGCAGAATAGCGATTTTAGTTAGATTGTTTATTTTAGGTTTATTTTCTTATTTCCCCCCGATCCCGTTTGAGCATCGCTGCCATACGCTTAAACAGCCGAGATCAGCTAAAAAAATTAAAGTTGATTTTTTTCATTTTTTAAGCTGTTTTGAAGGCCAATGGCCTTATACTTGGCCATTGGCATGCTTCCTGACTGATATGCAGCCTTTATTTGGAGCTGACATGGCTCCATTTTGAAATTTGCAGAAATGTACTCGGTTACTAACCGAGTACATTTCTGCAGATTACACTAGTCCTGCACGGCCAGTTTCCAGCTTCCTGAATCACAAATTCACCTCATCTGCATGGATTTCTCCTGCATATGGGGTAATTTGCATATAGGGGCTGAGTCCGTGCAGGACTAGTGCAGGAGTGCTCATGCACCCCGGCAGGCTATTCCTGGATTGCATGGTGGACATATTGCCTGCTAGAGTTCCTGCACTTATCCCGCATGCCATGCAAGGCTTGCAGAATCTGGGGGACTGTGTTTACTGTGACTTATAAAATTTGAATTAAGACCTAGAACCTAAAGAATACTACCAGTATAAAAATAGTTTGTGCTGCAGAGTTTGCCTTTTATACTTCTTCATAACCACCATGATTCCAGAGATATGAACATTTATTTGAAGTGTGAGGACATAATTTGATTCTGTCAAAAGGCTTTGGCTCCGCCCATTGGACATTACAGTGCAAGCATCCTGAGCTTCATTGGAGTGAATGAGTTAAATTATAATACAGTTAAAATTGTTTATTAGAGTGCTTTAAGTTAACACCTGAAGCTTATAGAAAACGTTTTGTCAGCACTGACGCAAGGCAGATGAAAGTGTGTGTGATTATGTTCCTGAGTTAAGCACTTATTTTCATAGGTGGGTGAGTGCATGTCAAGTCATCACTTTTGAAGGGCTGGCAGGCCTTTTGGTAAGGGAACAAGCCCTTAGCACTTTGCCTGAGGACATTGGCAGATAGGGAATGTAATACCACAGATGAGTTGGGGAAAAGAGACACCTATACCTAGCAAGCAGGGAATCACTACACAGGAAAGGGATACCCAATGATGCACATTAGTATAAGGGAACCCATGGTGGACAACCTAAACCACCCAACAGAGTCCCCTAGTAACAGGAGAAGCCACTAGTTTAGGTACATGGCCAGGGTCAAGGGTTAAATGTTTTAAATGTAACCAGTTGGGCCATGTAACATATAGATGTCCACAATGGTAAGATGGGGAACAAAAGGTAGGGGAGCCATTAAGTGGGAATGACAGAATGCCAGCAGTAAGCTGTCTGGAGACAACAAGGGTAGCAAACTATCACAAGATGTTATATCCTATCTTAGTAGATGGGAAACAGGCCACTGCTAAGAGAGACACAGACTCCAGCCTAACCACTGTGAAGCCTACAATGGTTAAAGAGGAGGACTACTTGTTTGGGCAGTCTACTCCAGTCAGAGCTTTAGGAGGAACCCCATTCCATATACCTTTTCTAGGGTTCACCTTGACTGCGAGGGTGGAAAAGAAAACAAGCAAGTAGGTGTGTTTTGGGATATCCCTGCAGATGTTCTGATACGGAATGATTTCGATAATGCAGTACCTTGTGTGCATGCAGTTACATGAAGTCAGGCTTGAAGACAGTCTTGTGGGTTTGGTAGCCTGGGGGGGATCCAGACAGTCTGCACAGTTAAAGCAAGGACTGGTGAGGTGGCTACTTCAGGGAGGGAGCTACCCTGTAGCAGGGAGATTGAAGGTGAGCCACAGATGCTTGTGGGTATTGATGTTCCCTTGGACAGAGTAACTGCAAGGACAAAGGTGAGTAGTAGTACCCAGGCTGACAGTGAGGCACCACTGTCAGAGGATACCAGACGTCTTGCGGAAGGGCAGCTGGGAAGTATTACAAAGACAGAGTTGAGACAGGCTCAGCTCTCATACCATACATTACAAGGCTTGAAGGAGGAAGCCAAGGAGGTGCCCAATTCTCAAGTAAAGTGGGAATTTGTATAATGGGACAAAGGGGTTACTGTACAGAGAGTGGACCCCTGAGAGAGGGCCGGAGGGTGAGGTAATACACTAGTTGGTAGTTCCCAGAGCCTGCCATCTGAAACTTATATTCATAGCCCATGACATTCACTTTGCAGATCATATGGGCATGAAGCATACCAAGAGACGTAGTATGCAGAACTTTTATTGACCCGGGATTTCCAGGGATGTAACACAGTCCTGCAGGACTTGTGAGCAGTGTCAAAAGGCAGGTAAGGCAGGAAACAAGGTCAAAGCTCCTTTGGTGTCTTTTCCTGTGACTGAGGAGCCATTTCAGAGGGTAGCTATAAATATTGTGGGGCCTCTAAGTACCCCATGTTCCACATAGAAAAAGTGCATCCTAGTGGCAGTAGATTATGTTACCAGATACACTGTGGGCATGGCTCTATCTGCCATTGAGGCAATAAAGCTGAAAAATGCTTTGTTAGAGATTTTCATCAGGGTAGATTTCTCAAAATAAATATGACTGACAGGGGTGCCAATTTCATGTCAGACCTGCTGGCTTGTCTGTTAGAATGCTGTGGGGTGAAGCACCTAAAAAACACCCCCTACCATCCCCAGACTAATGGTCTTGTGGAGAGGTTAAACTCTATACTCAAGACATTTCTACTGGCATTTTCAGACCAATTTAAGGGCAAGTTGGGCAAATATTTGCCCCATCTGTTGTTTGCATACAGAGACGTGCCCCAGGAATCTACAGGATTCTCACACTTTGAGTTGCTTTATGGGCATATGGTGAGGGGACCTCTATATTTGATTTGTGATGAGTGGGAGGTTGAGTGTGAATCCCACAAGGAGTCTGCTGTGGCATATGTCTTAATCCACAGGACAAGGCTCAGGGACCTCATGGGTTTCACCCAGGAGAACCTGGCAGAAGCCCAACAGCAGAAAACGATCTGGTATGACAGGAATGCTCCAGACAGAGATTATGCTGTGGGGCAGCAGGTTATGATTCTAACTCCTGTCAGACACAGTAAGCTGCAGACAGCTTGTCAGGGACCATTCAAAGTGTGAAGGAAGGTCAATGATGTTAACTACATGGTAGAATTGCTAGGCAGGAGGCAGGGGCAAAAACTGTACCATGTTAACATGATAAAACCTTACCATGACAGGGAGGCAGTTGGCTAAGTATTTGTAGTAGAACCCAGGAGGAATCTGAGGGAGAGCTATGGCTACAGTGAACCAGCCAGCAAAATCCCAAATTACTATGGTGGCACCTAGGTTTGTAGGCCTATGATATGATAGTACAACACTGTAATGGGTCGGCAATGCAGAGGCATCTGGGATCTCAAGATGTAATGGGGTAATTTATTCCCAGATAGGCTCATCCCTCTCAAGCAACATTTCTCAAGGGTCACTTGAAAAGCTAACTTGAGTCTTTAAGGGGGGAAGGAGTGTGACAAAGGGGGACACTGCCAGCATGACTATCTGGAATTTTGTAAATAATTATCTATCATTTGTGAATATCAACATGATTTACATAAGATGTCTGTGTTACAAATGTATTGGAATTGTATGTCATGTGTAAATCAAACTGTGGGTACAGACGTGTGTGTTGAAAAGGTTTTTGCCAAGTGCTGTTCAAAATGTAACCGCAGTGTGCTACTGGGATAGAACAGAAATGTGCATACATTATTGTAACTGTTTAAATGTATATATTTTATAAGTGGAAACTGGAATACAGGAGGTTAACTACAGAAACATATCTGAAATTAAATTACTTTATGGCTACACCATAAAGCATTGCATCTTTCTGTTTCAGTGCAGCAAGGAAACACAATGTCTAAAACTAGGGATCTTTATGTATTGTCTCTAGGGTGAAATAATTACTAGTCTTGAAATGTGAAGGGATGTAATTGTTTTATTACTTCCAGTATCTGCCAAAGATCTGAGGTCTATGTATTTTCATAGGTAGATGCCAAATACTGTCAGCTTCCAGCAGTGTGGGGGGGTTAATCTGGGATAGGGTCAGATGACAAGAAGTGATGTCATTCTGCAAGTTATCCCAGCAGTAATATTTGAGATATTAATTTGAGGAGTCTCTTACTGAGACACAGCATTCTGTATTCTGTATTGGACCTGACAAGAACCATCCACTGCTCATCTGCCTTGCTCTATAAGTAAGTTTTAGGTTATAGCAATTTTTTTAGATACAATCAGGAATATAGTGAAGCTTAGTTTAGATATTTTTCTTTATTTACTTGAGACTGTCTTGCAATGTTGTTTTAAATATTTCCTGTGATTTTGAACTCTGATGTCACTGTGAATATATACTGAGTATTTCCTTGTTCTTTTATTGTTTCTTATTAAATATACTTAAACCTTTCATTGTGGCTGATCTGTCTAGAGATATTTAAGATTGCAGAGTACTTGCATATTTATTTGTTGACACTGTGTAGGCCACTCCTAATAGCCTTGCTCTTGGTCAAACTACCATTTGTATTAATATTAATATTACACAGTAAGATTGGACACCCTTTCTTAAGAGCCTTAAAGTAGCTGATAAGGAGTTGGCTGGTGGCAGTGATAACTACCTTATAGTCTGGGCAAAATGGTGCATAGTTAGTAAACCTGTGCCAGCCTTTCCCAGGTGTGTGTGTGTGTGTGTGTGTGTGTTCATGTAAATCAAACCTCAAGTAGTGTGTATATCAACTGCTTTGGCAGGGGCATGAAGCACCGGTTGGACAGAGAGGGTGCTGGAGGTCTTGTCTTGGCCACTAAGCTCTGTAGCTGTGCCAGTGAGGTGTCTTACTGGGGATCTGGAGAAATAGGGAGAAATCAGCTCCAGACTGACTGTAGTCTCTGTATGCTCTTAAGGGAAATCACACTTGATGCAGAGAACTGCATCTGGAAATACTGTGTGTGTGCATGTACCTGTTATCCTGCCAGTGTATGTCCCACACTGGTGCCAGTGGTGAGGATTGAGGATCCTTAATTACTCTTCCAGTGGTGGGTCCTCACACCTTGCTCATCTATCTCAAGCTCTACTGGGTGTCATCAAGTGCTCCTGCTAGCTGTCACTCTTCTGGCAAGCCAAGGCTGTGTCCTACCTCTGAGTGTGTGAAACAGCACCATGTGCTCACTCCCATCCTCCTCAGCCAACTCCAATAGACACACAAGTTGCTATTCAAATATCAGTCAACTGAGGCATAATCAGGCTTTATTCCTCTATGCTGTGAAGCCATCTGTTGTTTTCAAAATTTCATATGCAAAAATTAATAAAAATCAGTGAAATGTCAAATAAAGAAATTAGGAATAATATTGTGCAAATCAATTCCTGGACTGTCAGACCTCCATTAATACTGCGCAAATAGATGTCTGGACTAAAACAACTCCATTAATACTGTGCAAATGGATGCCTTGGCTTTCAAAACCCCATTAAACATGTATCTAGCTTATTGCTCATCCCCTATAGTAAGCTATAAAACTGCAGTTAAGTAATTGATGACGGTTAGACCTTCACAAACTTTTTAGGCCTTGTGACTGAATATAACTGAAAGAGGCTTTGACTGATCATGTATTTACATATTTTACTGTCAGGGCTCTGTCCATAATGGGACCAATCTCTGTATTATTATGCACCTCAATAAATACTGTCTTTCCAAAATATGCAAGTCTTTTCACTTGTGAAAGAAGTCATGAGGACATTTTTGGTTTTCTTACAGGGCTCATAATAGATTTCCAAAAGACTCATGCCTTTCATTGTCTTAATATTTAGGATTTGGTACATTTTTCATATATTACTCCTTCCAGACTTTAAAGATTTTATGCCTGACTTTGCTTCCTTTCCAGAGTTTGCCTTTGCTTTCCATTGTTGATTAATATTAAAAAAAGAATGCCCTGTAATTTTTTTCTAGTCCCTTTCTATTTCATTATACTGATATAATTTCCCTTATCTGCACCATTGTCATTGGAATCAATCCCATTTTTCCCATTTTGTACTTGTTGTTTGGGTGTTACATCAACAGTGGGCATCAACTAGAGCCAATGTTCATATCACTGGGCAGCTTATCTGATTATACTTAATTCCCTGTAATAGGCATGATGCCATGCTTGTGTGGCTTTTGCTCACCACATAAACAGTCATAGAAGTTCATGGCATACTGATGCCCATTTTTCCACTGTATCTCTTTTTACTCTAAATTGCTTCTTCAAACTCCTGCTTGAAAAGTGAATAATAGAAAAAAATCAAAGAACACAGACAACAATAATGCACAAAGCACCCATATTTACTTTTTTTTCTTTTTTTAGGATCTTTTGCCCATGCTGAGTGCTGATCATGAAGCTATTTCCATCATTTTAAAGCCTATTAATTCCCTAAGCATACAATTCTTCCCTGCAGATCCATGTTGTAAAAGCTATATGGAAGGGTCTATATCAGAACATCGAAGTATTAAAACTTCGAATGTTCTGATATCAAACACTATTCAGTGAATGCTAAGAATAGCGAAGCTGCAAAACAGCGAATTCTTTCCTCGGGGAAAGAATTCGGTTGGCCATTTCTGTGGCTTCGCTATTCTTAGCGCTGTGGTGGAAAGTTACGGGTTGGTTTCAGGTAAGTGCGCGATTGTTTGTATGTTAGGGTTAGGGGCGGGTTAAGTGAGTTAGAGTTAAGGTGCGGGTTATGCATGTGTGCGATAGTGACAGACTTTAGGGTTAGGGGCGGTTTAAGTGAGTTAGGGTTAGGACACTGGTTAGGTGAGTGTGCGATAGTGACGGACCTTAGGGTTAGGGTTTGGGTTAAGGTAAGTGGGTAGATAGTAGTGTATGTTTAGTTTAGTGTAGCGTTAGTTGTAGGAATTTAAGTGTATGTGTGTGGTTGCTGTTTGTTTGATGTGCTTGTGTTGTGTGTATGTGTTTCGGAGCAGCACATTTTTTCCATGGGAAAATATTCGCTGTTCTGAATGTTCAATATTTTCATGTTTAGATGTTTTGGGGCCGAAGAAATAGCATTCGCTATTTTCATCTTTCGATAACGTGAAATAAACGCATATGGAAGAGCCATCATCAAGGCAAACACTTGAGAGTTTAATGGTCTCATTGATTATTTTTGAATGAGGTCTTAATCCAACCCCTTTGGTAGTGACACAGGTACCAAAATCACCATTGTGGCTGCCTATGCAGTGACAATGGCTACCTCACTTACTTGAGTGACCATGCACATATTTCTCTTGCACTGGCTTTTCACGCAGTTGACTCTGTCCATACTGTCCATTAGTGGTTGGATCAGGAACAGTGACATGAGCTGGTTGGGGTCCCAGCCCCTCCCCTCAGATGGAAACACCAATACTTGGCTGTACTGCCAAGGTACCAATCTGTTTATTGAACCCAGGTCACATGAGTCATAGACAAGGCTTTGTCCCTGTATGCCGTAAACATGGCTGTTCCATATTTGAATGACCCTTACAATAGATAAAAATCCATAGTAATTTCTGTGAACACCGATGCTTTCACTTCAGAATACAAAATCTGTTTAAACAATAAATGTTATAGAACTAGCATAGTTTATGACAAACTTAATAGTAAGAGAAAACTATTTTTTATAGAACTATTACAAAGCAGTTTTATATTCGTTGACTGTAGGTATAACACTACTGCTGCAGCAACCTCATTTTAATACTGCTATCAAGGTAACCTTATTCATTTAAGGATGATACTGGCTGCAAAAAAGCACTTAATACAGTCTCTGTAGAACTCTAGTTAGTTTACACTATTCATTTATATAACTCTACTAAAAACTAGGAAGTCATTCTCTTTCCAGTCTTTTTTTAAACCAGCCAGATTTATAGTATTTGAGTTAAAATAACCAATGCTTATAGTAGCCCATAAGTTAAATTTTAGATGTGCTTCCAGCCATGTCAAAATTATGTATTTTTCTTTTATTTTGTACCAGTAAGGAAAATGGATATTTTCCCTTTTCCATCTCCAATAAATATTCTGATAAACTTTATCTTGGTCTCTAGTCCCTATTAGAAACAGTTCTTGTTCGCTGTTTCATTTGTCCTTCAATTAAAATTATTTCAGGTGAAGTTACTAGGATGTTTAATTTTCTTACTTGTCTATCATCTCACTGATTTCCAATGAATCTAACCATCCAGTCATCATTTGTTATAGTTCCTACTTCTACATCATCATGATAGCATAACTGATAACCAAATCTAGTTAAATCTGGTAGCACTAGGTCTCTAGATATTACTGGCAATGTTAGTAATTCTTATGTTACTCTGTGACATCACCCTTCCAAAAGGAATTTCATTATCATCTGATTTATTCTTTTACGTGTGAGTTTAGGGGTAATATCCAGACTGACTACACCGTACATAGGATGGGGTAATAAAACTAGTTGCACTGCTTATGCCCTTTTGATTAGTTTGTAGCATTATGCCTGCCCACATTTGTATATTCTTCATGCATATTGTTTCTATGTTTTGTACATTGATTTTACATTTAAGTCTAATGTTTTAGTTACTGAAACCCCTAAACATTTAAAAGTGTTAAGAGTTCTGAAACATATTCACCTCTCTAATTCAGGAGGTGGAGTATAGTTAATTTATATAGCTTTAGTTTTTCTAAGATTAATTTTATAACCTGAGACTTGTCCAAATATGTACAGTATATGAATTGTTTGTGGGATGTCTTGGTCTGGATTTGTACTGGTTAATATCATATTGTCTGCAAATAAGGCTATTTTTAGCTGAAGACTCCCCCACTGCCATCCTTTTATTGCTGAGAATCTGATTTTTTGAGCCACTGGTTTAAATAAATTGCAAATAACAGAAGGGTAGCAGACATCCTTGACAATGTCCTCTATATAATTTCAGAAGTTTTATCTGTGTTTTAGCACTATTTGATATATATATATATATCCATATTTATCTCTATGTCAATCTTTATCTACATAGAAAGTTTACAAACTGAGCAGGAAAGTCTAACTTTGCTAATAAAATGAATAAAAATTCTCAGTAGACTCATCAAAGGCTTGTTTGGTATCTAGACGTAAGACTACCAAAGGGTCTTGGGGAATGTTCTGCTTTTTCAAAAATCATTAGTGCTCTATTTATGTTGTCAAATTTTGTTCTTTCTTGCATATCTATACTATCTGACAGTATACTAGTTAATCTTGTAGCCAATATACTTATAAATATTTTATAATTATGATTCAAAACTGATATGGTTAAATATGAGGATGGAATTAAGGGTCTTTGCCTCCTTTTCATATATTTTTTATGAATGAAGTATTCATTATTTTGTCATAAGTTAATTAATTAATAATTCCTATAAATGGTTCAATAAACAGTTCAAGTCCCTCAGTAGAAATCTCATATGTCCCTGGTGTTTTAATAACTAACTTTATTTAATCTAGAGTAAAGGGTTGCATTGCCATAGAATTGTGTTCCTTTGTTACTTTGCTGAAATCTAGGCCTTCTGTGTTTTAATTTTTGGCTCCAACAAACTTGCTTCCCCTTCTGTCTAATACAAATTGTTGGCGTATCTTGGTCTGGATTTCTAATAGTTAATATTATTTTATCATGCTCCAGATTTGAATTTGATTATCAACTGCCACATTCAAAGTTACAGAAGGATAGCTATATCCAATATGAAGCCATTTTGTTTAACTACTAGAATTACTGGTTTACAAAGTTTACTCTCTTCACCTATAAACTCAGAGTTCCTAAGTAAACAATCCAGGCATAGACCTATTGCATTAAACCATAACACATTATCAAAGGTCAGGTGTAAGAATCAGGTCTGGCTGTGAGCTGCTCATCACAAGTGCAGTTTGTCAAAGTAATGTATTGACACAAATTTAACCCAGAACATCATGATCAATGCCACAAATGTCACAGAGCCAATCTATAGTCACCGCTCTCTCCTCTGTTAGTCTAAAGTAATAGCAAACCATCTTGCTAGAAATTATTTGTGAATAATCATCTTTCTATAGACATTTTAACTCTTCCTGGGTTTTATGTTTAAATAGTCATGCTTAGACTTTGTTCCAGGAAGACCCACTGAGCCTGTAAGTTACATACAGTCTCTAAAGGTTATTGGTAAACCCATTTTGCTTATCTTATCATTTGACTAGCAAGTTTAACAAAAAATATTTAAACAGTAAAGAGGTATGCAAAACCTAGATACAGTTTATTGTGTACTGTACCAGTAAAACTGTTATACACATGACAGAACATGAATAAACAAGCAAAGTAACAATAAATTAATTAAAATTTGAAAATATTTTTTTCATCCCTGCTTAGCATTACAATAATTATTTGTTTTCGTGACTCAGAAATGTCATCACCTGTAACTGAATAGTTATTACTTCCAGTTCCCTGAGTAGTAGCTGCATATAGAATAAAGGGAAGTGTTGTTCTGAAAGGTTTAAAATTGCTGGCTAGGACTGCTTGTTCGGCTTGGTTATCCTGTTGATCTTCCACTGGCTTGGTGACAGCTAGTGACATATTCACCTTTTCTATTTGTTAGTGTGTAGCTTGAAGTACTAATTTTGGGCACACAACAGCTCTTGAATTTCCCACAATGTATATTTTTAGTATAGCCAAATAATAGATGGGAGTGGAGACCTTTCATTTTACAACTTCTAATCACTGCAAAAATGCTGCTCTGTGATTAATCATGTCACGTGAATAATCATGTTCAACAAATATTCTGGCCTCCTTATATTTAAGTATTTTCCTGGTCTCTACAACTGTGATTAAAGGTGTTCTTCCTGCCCATAGCTTTCGAATGAGACAGTCATTGGCCTAGGCTGGTTTTGTCTGTCTGCTCTGGATTGCTAATAAATTCTTTGAGCTCCTGGTATCTTTAATTGGACACTTGTACATCAGTCAATCCTGACAGGATTTTTTTTAACAAGGTCCATACGATCTCTTGTTCTGTCAGATTTAGGGACTCACTGTTATATTTTTTGGTGAGATCTATTTACAAAGTCTCTCTGCAGCTGCAGCCTTGGCTTTTAGCTCTTCATTTTCATTTATTACTGATTGCAGAATATTAAAAAGATCAGATAGGCATGTTACATTTCTTTTATACACGTATCAATTATTCACATTTCATAAATATAACTTGCAGTGAGGGTTTTTCGCTTTGAACTGCTGCAGAAGTGCCCTTTCTCCCACCATTATAATTTACTTTTTGTTGTTGTAGCAGCACTCTTTCTAATGGCAAATCTTATGTTTTGTTTTATTTTCAGACATCTTCTATATTTGTTAAATAAATGTTGTAAAGTTGACTCAGAATTTTTGTTTATTTTATTAGAACACTTAGTCAGTTTTTTTAAGTTTCGTGCATGTGTTAAATTTAAGTCTGGCATCATTATCCATCTATCTATCTATCTTTCTTTTTCTTTCTTTCTTTTTCTTTCTTTCCTTCTTTCTTTCTTTCTTTCTTTCTTTCTTTCTTTCTTTCTTTCTTTCTTTCTTTCTTTCTATATACAGCTTAGCATGAATTGCTCAAGCTCTAATTATTTAATCTTGAATTGTTTGGAATGTATTTGACCAAGCTCTCGGCCCATGTATAGGTTTTTGTTCATTATTTAGTGCTGCAATATGTAAACATCTGAAGGCATATATTTTGGTGGTTCTCAAGCTTGTATGATAACAGAGGAAGCATCATCATTATTTAATGATTTAATAAAGATATTTTGGTGAGTTTTCATTAACACATTTCAACAATTTCCTGACTTCCTTGACTACATAACAATTATAAAAATAGAACTTTATGTGTTTAGAGTAACACAGTTTTGCAAAAATGTGTGAAACATTCCTGCTTGGAGTTTAGAGCTCATACATCTTGAGCTACACACACACACGCACACATGCACACATGCACACACGCACACACACACACACACACACACACACACACACACACACACACACACACACACATGCACCCAAACACATGCACACACATTCAGAAACACACACACATATGAATGCATGCACACACGTACATACCCACAGTACACACACACACACACACACACACACACACACACACACACACACACACACACACACACACACACACACACACACACACACACACACACACACACACACTCTATGACATCATGACTGCTGAACCTGGAAAAACTCACTGGACATCGAAGGGTTGTGTCAGTTTGGGTTGCATTTACCAAGGGTTTATCATAGGACAGAAATACACAACATGCAGACAAAGCAAAGAGAGACAAATCTCCCTTTCAGCCTGCTAGCAGCAGCTAACATAGAGACTAATTCAGTACAACTACGTTTTGGAGAAATTAAATTCTTGTCCTCTGGGTCAAGAGAGAAAGTTCAGAAGAGAAGTCTCCAGAGAGCTATGTGAGAAGGATGAAGATATCCAAAAAGAATGTTTGCTGGGCATTCAAATAAAACTAAATAAAACAAAATAAGATGTCCAAATGAGTAGTGGTCACACCATAAACTCCACACATAAATAGATGCAAAAATGTTCATCTACAATATTTATTAAAAAGTTTTTAATAAATATTGTGGATGAACATTTTTGCATCGATTTATGTGTGGAGCTTATAGTGTGACCACTACTCGTTTGAAGGATGAAGATAGTTTGGAAAGCATCCATGAAAACTAAATACAAGCTATTATCCTGTAAAGTGACATGTCAACCAGGAGTCCCTATCAGTTCAGCGAGAAATCAGATAATCGAACGGCATTTTCAGTGAAATTACATTGAACATGCCATTCACTGAACTGTTCATACTGAGATCGTGGTACAGTGAGTATTGGGAAATTTGCATTTTCCCTACTGTACTGTGATCTCGGAATTGGTATATATAATTAATGGGGGGTGTGGGGGGACACCCCCACACATGAGGAGAATTTGATGAACAACATTTCCAATGAAATGCCATTCACTGAACTGGCAGTTTGCTGAAGTGACATTGACCCTTCATACAGAGCTATTGGAACTACCCCTGAAAACGAATCACCTTGGAAATTCACATCCCTCCCACCCCCCACTGCCCTGCAAAGGTAACCACGATGAAAAACTTCTCCAAAGCTAAATTTAGGTTCCTAAAAACAGAGGTGGCTAACTTCATGGCACCAATGCAATTGGAGAACAGCTGCATCACCCCTGAATCATACACTAATGCCCTGTCACAAGACATCTACAACAACTGGAAAAGCCACAGAAATACCTCACAAAGAGGATTACTGGCCTCAAACAGATGCCCTATGCAACCATCTCAAAAAACTCCAGCTTTACTCCGTCACATATCGCCTACTCAGAAGCGATCTCTGCCTAAAATACAAAGCTATGTCAAACCCAGAGCTGTTGGACATGCTCCACTTAAAGAAATCACAATTCCTCCGAGCTACATGCTCTAGGGACCTAAACCTTGTCACCACAATAAACAGAACATGCTGGAGGGATAGATTCCTGTCACAGAGACATCCCATACTCTGGAACAGACTACCTATCTATTTCATACAGAGCTCCTCATTAGCACTCTTCAAGGAAAATCTTGATGATTGGATGAGAAATAGGAAATTCACCCCAGGGATCACTTCTGTGGCTCTGCTCGACAGGGGCACAGGAAAATAATTTTCTTGGGTGGAAAAAGCCAGGGTACATTTTTGGCTAGGCTTATATAAGCCCTAGGTCTAATAGCCTAGTACCTACCTATGAACCTATGAACCTATGTGCGAACACGCACACAAATGCATGGATCTCACCATACCCAATAGAACCAGGGCACTTTCCTCCAAAAAAGGGAAGCCAATCTGGTGGTCTCCTGCCATAAACAAACTGTACAACAAAAGGAGGAAACTGATGAGAAATAAGGTGAAGTCCCCACTAGATTGGAAAAACTCCCTTATCAGCCGCAACAAAAATTTGAGATCCCTCATCAAATCCTCTAAAACTAGCTATAAAAACAGAATTGCAGCAGATAGTAAAGACAACCGCAAGACCTTCTATAATTATGTAAAGAATATCCATGGCAATACCCAGATTTGCTCAGAGCTGTTGCACAATGGCACCTCCTATGCCATGTCAACAGATATTGCCAATATACTGGCCGAGAGATTCAGTGCCTACTTTACCCCTCTCTCCCCCACCAAAGGACCAATCACAATACCAGTAGATTGCCAGGCACCCAGTATTACTGCTGCACAGGTTAAAACAGTGCTGTCCAAGGCAAAGAATACAGCTTCTATGAGACCTGACAATGTCCCTGGCTGTGTTCTACATAAACTACAGGGTGAACTGGCACCTCACCTGTGTGCCCTGTTCAGTCACAGCCTCACCTCAGGCTTTGTCCCTACTGAATGGCACACTGCTACAGTCATCCCTCTCCACAAAGGAGTGACTACAGACCCTGGGAACTATCACCCCATTATCCTGACAAGTCTGATATGCAAAGCTGTGGAACGTATCATCATGGACCTAATAAACAAAGATACAAGGAACCTCCAAACTCTGGATCCAACACAGTTTTTTTTTTTTTTTTGTGAAGGGTAGATCATGCCTGCATAACCTGGTTGATTTCTTTGAGTCAGTCATCAAAGCTGTGGATGAAGGCAAGGTGGTTCATACAGCTTACCGTGATCTGGCCAAGGCCTTTGATACCATTCCCCACTCAGGAATCAGAGAAAAACTCACTAAGCTAGCCATCAACCCCTATATCACTAGGTGGGTTGCAAACTGACTCACAGATAGAACCCACAGTATGAAAGTATCTGATTCCAAGTCAGACTGTCAACCAGTCACGAGTGGAGTCCCACAGGATTCGGTCCTGGGTCCTCTGCTGTTTGATATCTACTTCTCTGAAGTTCAAGCCAACATGAAGGGACTCTGGCTGACAAAGTTTGCAGATGATTGCAAGTTGGGAGCCATAATTATCTCCCCAAGTGATGTTGACATCCTACAGAAAGGACTCACTGAGACCAATGACTGGTGTCAGAACCATGGCCTTAAGCTCAATGCCAAAAAATGTGTCATCATCCCCCTTTGGGAAAAACCCAGTTCCCATGAATTACCATATTGATGGTAGTTCACTGAACACAGAAGGCGTCATAAGAGATCTGGGGACACAGGTTGACAGCAACCTTTCTTTTGACCACAACATTGCCACTGTGGTCAGAAAGTCCTTCTATGTGGCACATCTCATTACTAAGGGCTTTGCATCCAGGAAGAAAGAGGTCATTGTCTCCCACTACTCTTCCCTCATTAGGCCAATCATCGAGTACAATGCCCCATTTGGCATGTACCTCACTAGACACCTACAACAATTGGGGAGGCCACAAAAATACCTCACAAAGATTATCTTAGGCCTTAATCACTTTTCCTGTATGGACAGACTCAAAAAACTCCAACTATTCTCTGTCTCATATCACCTACTTAGAGGGGATCTCTGCTTCACTTACAAGGCCATGTGTGACCCAGCTCTGTTAGAAATGCTACATCTAGGGAACTCCCAGTCCCTCCACAGTACATGCTCCAGAGTCCTCAACCTGATTACCACAATCAACAGAACACGCTGGAGGGACAGGTTCATAACCCAGAGACTGTCCATGCTATGGAATAGACTTCCCATACATGTCAAGCAAAATGTCTCACCAGCCCTCTTCAAAAGAAATTCTGATGAGTGAATGGGAAATAGAAAATTCACCCTGGGGATCACTCCAGTGGCTCTACTTGATAGAGGCACTGGGAACTAAGGTCAGGTGGCATGATGCCAGGGTAATCCTATGGGCTAGGCTTGTAAAGGCTCCAGGGCCATTAGTACACACCTATGAACCTATGAACCTATGAAGAAGAGTGTGTTGAAAGGTACTTGTAACAACTCTCTGTTTCTAGCCACAAGTACTTTTTTGTTTTCTAGTTAACTTTAAGAAGAAATTTTAAGTTATAATAACTAAAATGCAGAAATGAATGCTGCAGAGAATATTTTAACTGGATGGTGATAACTTTGGCTCTAGATGATTGTCACTATTGAGGTGACACATGACCCCCATGTGCAAAAATGAGGAAAAGGGGGTAGTGGATTGATGAATGGATAGATGCATTGTTTTTCTGTATTTTTGCAAGAAAGACATCTTCTTTTTTCCTTTGCTAAGTGTTGTCAGTTTTTCAAAGAAGAGAATAAAGCTGGAGAGACCAAATCTTCATCTTGATGAACTGTTACTGATGTCAGTTGAAGATCGCCTTTATATTTCAATGTGAGATCTATTATGATCTGTCCCATTATTTTGAAGAGTTATATAGATGAGGATAATTGGTTTAAAACTTGACAGATTAGGATGTGATTCCATCTTTGTGGATAAGCACAGCTATGACATGATGGTAGACAAGAAGATTACATGTAGTAAACAGGGACTTATTTATTTAAACAATAGCAATTTTGGTAGGTTATGCTCATTCTCTATACCCTGTAGAATATTATCAGCGATATTGTCTAGGCCCATACAGTCAGTAATATAAACTTTTTTATTACTGACAGTATTGAGTATAAGGAGTACCTTCTCTTCTTAGAAGCTGCATAGTACTTTATATCTATTTTTGTAAACTGATTTGGAGATTGTGCTATATGTTCTAGTTGAGAAATGTCTATCTCTGTTCACATATAGTGTATTATGTTCATTGTTTTACCTTTTATCATCTTAATCTAGTGAAATATATTTTTTTAGTTTTATGCAAATGCTTAGTTATAGTGATGAAATGTGAAGAATGATGTTTTTTATGTGGATACTATGAAAACTGAAGAAATGTTTTGGTTGGTTTGCTGGTCTCCTTCATTATAAGTTTTTTGAACAAACCACTTTCCATTTCGTTTAGTGCACATTTATGTCGAGGACACCTTCACTAACTTGCATCACTACATACAAGATAAAAGGTTTTAATCAGTGTAAAACACAAAAGCCTACACTGCTTGCAAAAATAGGCTTCAGTAAACCAGGTTATGGGCAATGTCATACTGGCTATTTAGGGATATTACAGTGCATTTGTGTGAAAATACAGCTGCTGTGGAATGATGTACATTTCTAATTACTAGTATGGTATTGTGTTAATTTTACTTAATATTTTTCTACTGTTCATCAGTTCACAATGTAGCTCTTTGAAAATAAACTGAAGTGTGCTGGTCCAGTTTTGATAGTTCAAAAATGTGTTATGTTCAATTTTCTAAGCATAGCAAAGGCACTCTGTGTTGTACATTGCAGGAGTTTTTCTTGCATTGCTCAGGCTATTACAGGTTTCATGTTTCCTTTCCTTCAGCCTTACATTGCTCATAAGACACACATTTTTATCTATTCAGAACTATCAATGTTGAGTTTTCTTATTCATTATTTTGTTGGCTTTAAATCATAAAGAGTTGGAAAAAAAAGTCAAATAACTGATTCTAACACTCGTTTCTCTTCCCCCGGATTCACAAATCCTCCGTGTAAGACTAAATAAGTCTTACTCGGAGGCTGCAGTTGAATGGTCTGACATCAACATGCCATGAATATTCATGAGGGCATGCTTACTCACACCCAAGTCTAACACGGACCGAGCAGGCAAGCAGGGGGCGTGTCCAACTGGGGAGCAGTGTAAATGTCCACGCCCCTGCAAGTGTGTGAAATGCAAAATGTCAACACACAAGACCGAGTCCGCTCAAATGCCCATGTACCCAACACCACACTCCCTGGCATTGTAACCCCCCAGCACAGTTATAAAAAGTAAAACATTAATTTATTAGTTTCTAATTCCCGATATAGCTGCCCATATTTGCGCGTGTGTGCGCGGGTGTTCCTATTGCTTAGCTGCAGTTAGCAATTTCGACATGGAAGAGCATAATAAGGAATGTGCATGCAAATTATGCCAAATAGTAATAGTGTAGTAGTAGTAGAACGTTCACACAAAGAGGAGGCATTCACGGTTCGAGTCCCACCACTCCCCTTCCTATTTTATGTTCAAAATGAGTATATGAAATAAGTCCTGAGAGATATGATAAAACTTTTACTAAAAAGCATTGAAATGGCCTATGTATCAATGAACAAAATATAAAGTTATAAATGAACCTGACATATAATTGTCCGCAGTTAAGCAGCGCTTTACCCAGTGCAATGTAGATGCCCATAGCTAAATCACGCTTTACCCAGTGCAATGTAGTTGCCCATAGCTAAATCGCACTTTACCCAGCGCAATGTAGTTGCCCATAGCTAAATCGCACTTTACCCAGTGCAATGTAGTTGCCCATAGCTAAATCATGCTTTACCCAGTGCAATTTAGTTGCCCATATCTAAATCGCACTTTACCCAGTGCAATGTAGTTGCCCATAGCTAAATCGCGCTTTACCCAGAGCAATCATTTAGCACGGAGGTGCGCGCCGCGCCAACCCGTGCACCGTCGGGCAATGTGGAGCAATGTAGAGCAAGGTTGCTTAAACACAGCCACGCCCCCTAACCTGTCTGGGCAGTAGTAAAATAAAAAGCAATGATAAGATTTGAACCTAGGACACTGTGCACCATAATCAAAGTACTGAACCACTAAGTCACGACAGCTTAGGCTAAACATCCACTGTTAACATATATATAGTAATAAATGTTAGATTAACCATTGCTAAGCAGGTCTGCAGTCAGCCGAGAATAGTCAAAAACGGCCAATCACAGAAAAGTGCGGGAAATGCGGCATATTTAAGCTGCATAGGCGGGAATACTTGCCGTAACTGATTGTAGCTCCCATCTGCAGTTAGAATGTCTGGTGCTGGAGAGGGTACACACTTTAGAGCGCAATGCTGGGGCATCGAGGAGTCAAGATACATGGTTTGGCTCCTAGTCCATCGGCATAAGACTCGACTCCTGCAGGCCAGTTCCAAGGAACGGAGTATAAGACAGAGGCTTGGAACCGGTTGGCTCATGAACTCACAAGTGCCACAGGCATCCCTTGGACTGGTGAGCTGGTCCGTCACCACCATGCAGACCTGAAGAGACAGAAGCAGGACCTTCTGAACCAGTGGATCCAGGAGGCCTGTCGTATGCATGATGCCCCACTACTAAGTAGGTAGCCATGGAATGCAGTATGTAAGACAAGCTAATATAGTCTAAATAATGTATAGGTATGTCTAAATATCCCTTCATTTACTCCACAGCTGCAGGTGTTAGTGCTATGAATCAGCAAGCCTATGCAGATAGGATGCTAAGGCTGCACCACCAGGCAGGTTAGTAAATATTCTGCATGTATTGTTATATAATATATGTGAGAGAGCATGACAGAAGTGCAGTATCCCAATAATACAGCTAGCAAATGCCCTGAATAAATCCTCTGCATGTACTGTTATATAACAAACATCGGTGAGCCAGAATTAGAGTGTACTAACCCAGCAATCAAGGTAAAATAAGTGCGGAATACTATCTCTGCATGTTCTGTCATATAATATAAGTGAGCAAGCCTGAAAAGGGTGTTGTAACCTATCGATAAAGGTATAATATGTCCTGAATAGGTCTCCCGTATGCACTGTAATATCAAATAAAGGAGAGAGCCTGTAGAAAAGAGTGTTCAATGTAATTAATAATTGTATAATACTTGGAGTGTGTCTGTGTCACTTACTTTGAAATGTTGTTGTACCCTTGCATTCAATAAATAGTACTGTTGTATTAGTTGCTGTCAACCCACAGTTGTACAGTCCCATATGAAGTGGGTGAATGAAGTGCCAGTAGCTGTGAAGCATATAACATTAATTCCCTGAATAAATTCTCTGCATGTACTGTTATGCAACAAAAGTCAGAAAGCGAGGAATAGAGTGTAGTAACCCATTAATAAAGGTAAAATAAGTCTGGAATACTATATCTGCATGTACTGTCATATAAAATAAGTGAGCGAGCCTGAAAAAGAGTGTTGGAACCTATGAATAAAGGTATAATATGTCCTGAATATGTCTTCTGTATGCACTGTAATATCAAATTAAGGGGAGAGCCTGTAGAAAAGAGTGTTTAATGTGCATAATAAAGGTCTAATACTTGGAGTGTGTCTGTGTCAGTTACTTAGAAATGTTGTTGTACCCTTGCATTCAATAAATAGTACTATTGTATTAAGTGCTGTCAACCCACAGTTCTGCAGTCTCGTATATAGTGGATGAAGGAAGTGCCAGTAGCTGTGAAGCATATAAAAGTCCTCAGTTGTTAAATGGCTGTCATGCATAGGTAAATCTGGCACATGAGTATCTTGTCAAGGTGTTCACCAGAAATGTGAGTGTGCTACATGAAATGTAGGGTTCTGCTGAAAATTAAGTGAAAATGTCACATGAACACATCCAGATGTGTAGATACATCAATATACAAATAAAATACAAGTAAGTAGCAGTAACATATGCAGCTTGGACAGTTACAATATCAGATACATGGCAGGTGTATAATGAACTAGCCAAACCCATTACACAATCTAATGCATGTTGTCTAGTGTAATAATACATGTAGGGGATATACACCTGCAGTCAATAGGAATGTAGTGTAGAGTAAAAGTGCTAATAATATATAAATGGATGCTTCTTATTCCCCCCTACTCCATGTGCATAAACAATGCAATTCCACACTTCAATGGATATGTGTAATCTCATAACATTTGTTGGGACATATGTCCTATTGTTCAATAAAAATCTGTTTTTCTTTGATGCATGTGCCCTGTTCAAACACCACAATCTTGGTGGCCTGTTGCAACCAATCATCCCTGCATGCTGTTGTAATGTCCACTGTTGTTCAATATATGCATGTGTTATGCTTGCTGTTCAACTGTTGTAACCCTGGTGCGTTGGGTTAATGGGAATATTACTGCATGCTGTTACAAATAATTTTGAATGCTGTTTTCTATGTTGTAATTAAACACACCTAATCACAGAACGTATGGGAAGGCCGGTCCCAGCGGACCCACCTGTCCCTCCTCAGCTGGCGATTGCACCTGGCACAAGCAGGTCCGGTGCCCAGCCCGGGCTACCCTCCTCCGTTGGTTCTGTGCCACCTTCGGGTGGAAGCACTGCAGGGGATGGGACTTGCCCCCCCTGCAAGAGTGGGCAGAGAAGGGCCATCTGTCACCCTCCGAAGGGTCCGGATTGTGGTGCATAGGGAGATCAAGCGTTTAGTCGCTGATCCCCTACGCCAGCTCGAGGCGAGAGTGGCGCAACTGATGGGTGAGCCTGCCCCTCATACGCAGCCCCCAGCACAGCCTCCCTCGGGTCTGTGAAGGTTCAGTGGTGACTGCCCATGGGTGGGGATCTCAGTCCCACTGTTACCATCTGTGGGCTCATGGGCTTGCGATTTCCAAACATCCATCCCCGTCAATTGTGTTCACCCACCCCATGTGTCATACTCCGCCCCTGTATGCATCTTGTTTATCTTGTCTATCTCCCCAACCTACCTCCCAAAAATACCTACTTCCCCTACCTCACTTTCCACTCTCACCTGAAAAAAAAAAAAAAGGGCAATCTGTACCCACAAAAAAATTATGCCCCATACTTAGCTGCCCATCTCGCACACATGTCCGCTGGACAAGTAAAATGATAATTATAATTGGCAGTACAACATACTTTGTTGTCGTCACCCCTCTCCCAGGGGTGGAAGGATTCAAATGTATGTCAAGATGCATTGCATATGCAAAGCTGTTGCTGTTAAAGAAATGGGCAGCTATGGACCTTCCCTACACCCGTCCTGCACATCCCGAGCTTGTTTTTCTACTGTATTTCCCTCTTTGTGCTCCCTTTTTCACCACTTTCCTATCTCCCCATTTTCTTTTCTTTCAAAGAAATTAGCACAGGGGTTAGTGGGAGTAAGCACTTTTAAGCAGTAGTAAGCAGGTTTAAGCAAGTGTGCGCATGTGTGCGCTAAGCTTAGCATCGCTAACCATCATGCAAACCCACGCAAACCCGCTTACAACTGCTTAAAAGTGCCTTAGTCACCCTATGCCAGGGCTCTTGTTCTGCTCAGCAGCAAAATAAAACAACTTTGTCAGTCTCAAACTGCAGACCTTGGACACACTAGACTGCATGAAGTACCACTAAGCCACAGCAGATATACAATAACCTGTTGCTGAAATAAATATATCATGCATTACAATGAGTGAATGTAAAGGAAAAATTAGAGGGCCATAACACAAAGCTTGTTCTGTGGATCTTTCCCAGCAATAGTTATGGAATTGCATTACATGACTGTGAATTGAGAAGCAGCCATGCAAGCAGCTAACAATGTTACAGAGGAACTTTACAACACCCACACAGTATCAAAGCAGAACAAACAGTGGCATAACTGGTTAGGGCAGAGGCCATACCTAGTAACTGTGATTACTTTTCAGGGATGTCCCTTATTGTGAAACATATTTTAGATGTGTCCCTCTGAATCCCTCTGAAAAGCACTGACGTCAGTCAGAAAAGTGGGCTATTACACAATGAATACTGACAATAGTAACAGTAGACACCACCCGTACTTCATAAAAGGAGTACTAACCTATATGCACTGCTTCACTCAAGTCTACACTTACTGTCCCTATTATGTGTAAGGTGTACCTCACTTTTAACTACCTATCTCTGACTCTATACAAAGATGTATCTGAGTGTTTAATAGGCCTGACATAGACACAAACACACAGGTGTATGAGCTATTCTGCTGTTACACACTCTACAAATAGCTTTGGTAGGACCCCCACAAGCATACCCTTATGTAGGAGTACAACACAGAAATACCAAAGGATGTAGCCATGTACTGGTAGCAAATGCCTGTAACAATGCCATTGTAACAGTCCTGAAAATACCTGTGAGTTGCACAGACAAAGAATAACAGTGTAACATCTGGCAAACATCTGGATATGTTCACAGTTGTGAACTATGCAGACCGACCACCTGCCTTGATAAACTAACAGGTACACACCAATCATTTAAGTCCAGTAAGATAATATTCACACAATAATACATAATGCTCTCTGTATGTAAGCATCCTCCCCCAAAAAATTAAAATATATTTGTGTGTTTAGGGTCTACCAAGGGTGTAGGTAGGCATACTCAGTACTGGAATTGTCCAGTTGTCCTGATAACCCTGTGCTAATGTCAACAATAAAAAACACAAACCCTGCAGAAGTGAGTACATTAATATTCACAGTATAACAGTTCACAAACAGTTTATGTGCCAAAATAATAGTTCTCAATAACTACATTTGTATGGCAGTTAATCATATGAGTACAAAAGAAACTACATAGTCACATAAATGTTGTGTAAGCATTTGTAGGGGTGAGTTAAACTCTACACTGATAGCTCTGCACTGGAAGTGGCAACAGGTCTGAGTACAACATGTACATCACTGTCTACACCTCTAGCTTCATTTATAAGACATATACCAACCTTCTGACTTACACAACAGTGTCCACAGCAAACAAGCATGGGCCCCACTCTGAAAATCTGAAAGGGCTACGCCTACATACCTTAGCAATTTGTAGCATTGTGTTGCTACGACAGTGAGTACTGCAATTACCACTCAGCAGGCTGTATGCATTTACCAAATGCTGGGCAACAATTGGTGCAGAGGGCATCACATGCACATGTGCAGATACCTATAAAAGCAGATAGTACTTGCTATCCCCACATGCAATCATTACATTGCATGTTCCTGATAGTGAACAACTCCAAGCAGGAAAAAAAAACAAAAAAAAACAAAGGCAAAACAAACAACAGTACGTTTCTGTACTTAATAAAAATAAAAACATCAAAGCATACACAGACGGACCGGAAAGGGACATACAGGTATGTAACAGTTTGTAGTTACTGGCAATATGGTTAGTACTGTAGATCCTCTGAAACATGCATATGTGGCAGCAGTAGGTGTGTATGCACTGATGCCATGCATAAGTATTGCCATGGAGAAATCATTGTGTAGCTGTGTGCAGTGGAATATAAATGTGACATTTGTAGCTCAGCAGTACATGTCAAACATCTGAACATGTTATCTATGGCCTGTACAGTACTGTGTTTAATGGCAGTTCGGGGGAGTACTGCAAACACATATATAAACCTGGATGTCACAGAGTAAGACATACATGATAGTCACATAATGTGTAGCTTAGCATAGGCAACTGCTGTAGCAGGCTAGCATAGTAATGTATCATTTGCAGCTATGTATACCCTTGTACTAATACTGTATGCACACATGTACAACTGTCCATGTTGTAGCAAGGCCCAACAGGTCATATGTGAGGTGTATGGACTTACAATAGTGTGGACCTTGTGTCTGTATGGCACACACATATGTCGAGATACATGTGTGTCTGATTTATAAGCATCTGAACATGTGCATAGAGCAAGGGACATACTGCAACTGTTTGTGAAGGGCAGACATGTATATGTTGGTGCAGGTTGTTATGTGCATATATATATATATGTAGGGTGTAGTGTGTGCCAAACAAGACAGCATACAGTGCTGGCATATGACATTTGTTGTTCAAACGCCATGGGTATGAATTGTTAGGTATAAAGTCTTCCAGATAAGGGGTCCTGCTAAACATATATGGGCTGAGAACACCTTCCATGCATTCTGCACAAGACTGTGCAATATCATTACATAACTGTATCCCCCTCAACCTGTGCATAATTGATATTCCCATCATGAAAGGTGGACTGTATATGTGCCGATATGCATATCTATGTGTACACCAGTGGATGTTCAAATGTACGCTCCAGCTGAATGTTGTACATGTATTGCCATCCCTGTTGTTAAAAGCTCTGTACCCATGAACTAACACATAGGTGGTAGTGTACTCAACATCGAAGCTGTGATAAGAGACTACGGGACACAGGTGGACAGTAGTGTCCCTAATGATGATCACTGTGCTACACTAGTCATGTAAACCTAGTACAGTCCACATGTCATCAGTAAATGTGTGTCATACATGGAAACAGAGGTCAGTGTTCTACTCCACTCATCAGTCATAACACCCATCATAGAGTACAATGTCCCTGTTGTTATGTACCTCAGAAGACATCCACAGCAACAGTAGATGCCAGACACATACCTCACAAAGAGTATTACTCAACTCCAACAGATGCCCTATGCTGACTGTCTTACAAAACCACAGCTACACTGTGTCACATACCGCCTACCCAGAGCCTACCACTGCCTAACATACAAAGCTATGGCAAACACACAGGTGTTGGACGTGCTCCATGTAAACAGATGGAACACCAGACAAGATACACACTCTACTGATCTACACCTTGTAATGTAAAAAGCAGAACATGCTCGACTGGCACATTATCATCACAGACACATACCATACTGTAGAATCAACTACCTATCAATAGCATATGAAGGTCCTCATTAGCAGTTGCCATGACTAACCATTATGATTGCATGTGAGATAGGAAACACAACCCGGTAATCACCCCTGTGGCTCTGCATGACAGGGACACATGAACCTACATTACATGGGTGTTGTAGTGCAGGGTACCATATGTCTAAGCTTCCATAGGCCCTATGGATAACAGCCTATCAGCTACCTAGGACACGATACACACACGCATGTACCTGTTGCATCACATGCTATGTGAGGTTGACTGAGTGTGATGGAGAATGTGTATGTGAATGTGTCAATGATGTGTATATGTGTGATAGTCTAGTGTGAATCTGTGTATACCATGGTATGTAGTGTTGTAGCTGTAATCCCATCAAAAGGTCCGTATGTTATTGTCAGGCATGAAAATCAGTATGGCATATGTTGTGACGTAGTCCCATGGTGTCAACTGGAGTGTGCCATTGTAGGCTAAAGCAGCACATATATGCTTATTGAGTGTTAACACTAGTGAATACAAGTCATGTATGGACTGTAGTACTACCTGAAGCTGTATGCCTCAACTGCATGAAATGGTTTATATCCACATGGCTTGGTAACACACTTTTGTTTGTTACCTGTAGTCCTCACACATTACATACCTCAGGCATGAGGATATGTAGGTGCTGACACACAGTAATGTATGGTACACAAGTAAATGTAATCTGGGTTGCCATACCTTTGTGTCTTGTAGGTATGTCTGATGTGTGTGTGGGTATGCCTGTAACATGGCCTCGGTGGTATGTGTGTCACAGGATATAGGTGCGTATCTAGCAACATGTATAGTCTAGTACAGCAGTATGCCACCTATAGTGATGAATGTGCACATATGTAACTGAGGAGTTTGCTATCAACTAGTAGTGTGGTGTACTGGTAGTACTGTAACTGTGCTGTACATTGACTTCAATGGATGACAAAAGTCTGTATGCATTAGCTTCATATACACCTCCTGTGGCTAGGTGTTGCAGTGTGTCACATACAGTGTGCCATGTACTGTTGTATAGTTTTACATACTGTTTTCACTTTGTGTCTGTGCAGAACATGGTTTGGTATATAGTATGTGCCAGGCACTGTCAGGCAGTTGTGGGCTTAGCAGTCATATGTGGTATTAAAAGTGTGTATCTACTGACAGCCAATAGGTTGCTATATATGGCATTTCATTGATGTCTGTGCATTGGAATGTTGAGTGGGCCACATGACTTGCTCACAATTACTGTTTAATTGTCTCCCAGGGTTATGTCACACAATAGAAAGCCAGACTATTCCTCTGAGGAGGAGGAAGTTATCTCAGATACACTCATCCAACATTATAACCTTCTGTTCTCAAGATCCTGCCAGGACCAGCATTGTCGCACTGCACTGTGGCTGGATGTTGTCCGTCGGGAGAATGATGTAGGCATGCGTAACCAGACTTATGAGCAGGTACGCCATCACTGCAATGATTTAATCTGACATGTCCGGCAGCATGCCTCCGATGTCCACAGACAACAGCTTGCCACAGGTGGTGGTGCTGCTACACATACCCCCCTCACCAGAGTGAAAGAGCTGCTCCTCAGCATGGTGTCTCCTGGCCAACCAGTACAACACACCTGTGTCATCATGGAGGCCGGAGTCACCCAGCACAGCAATAACAAGCATGCAGGTAACATGGCATATCCGTAGACCACTGTTATCCCAAGTGTTATAATATGCATTAATCAGATGTGTACTGTGTATGCAGAATATGTGGAGCCTAGTGTCATGCAATACTGATAATTCGGGACATTATCTGTATGCCTGTGACTGTCACCACATGTACTACTGTATAATGTAGGCCATATACACATGTTAAACACCTACACATAGTGCATGCTCTGCATGTTCTCTGTGTGACTATGCACTTCCCAGTGACATGAGTAGCTGACTCATACACATGCAACACACAAAGCATCACAAACAAGTGGGGTACACTGTAGTGGACATTGTATAGGCAGAGTCAATACACATGCACACAATATACACCACTTTGTCATATGCAGTATGTGTTAATATGATACACATGGCGTATGTAGGCACCTGCTGTAAGGTCATACTCCAGTATCCCATATGTCATCAATACAGCACACATACTATACCTGGGGGTAGAGGCCTATTATGGGGTGGTGTGACATACGTCAACACACAACACAGTCATGTTAGGCAATGTTCTCTATTGAACACCTGACATGCCCATGTAACAACTGTCTGTGAACTGTTAAATGTAGCCTAAGTGGTGCAGGTCAGGTACAGCAAGATAGTTGCCAGTGTGACATGCATCAGTGGCCTTGAGTGACCACATGATGCTGCCTGATGATGGCTCATGGTACTACACTACATCCAGTTACAGTACCTGCAGTACTACACATTGCATTCATTGTTATACACCTGACAGTTGTGTGCATCCGGACATGTTTTGTATACCCATGAGTGATGGTGCACAGGACATTGGAAATTGTTTCAGACTTGCAGTGCAATGTTGTGTCCATGTACACATTGTGTACCAGGGTGAGGCCAATCATTGAACAACACACATGCATCAACGACATGTATACTGTTATCAACAAGGATTCTCTACACTCGCACTGCATGCTGTTGAGCAACACACATCCTGCATGCTGACACGTGTGATAGGTCTCTTTGGCTTGTGATAGTGTACTCCACGATCAACCACTAACGACTATGTTCCATATTGCTGTTGGTGTGTGTCAACTTGAATGTGTAGTGTATTAGTGTGCATGTGTGGATGTGTGGATGTGTGCATGTGTGCATGTGTGCATGTGTTCATGTGTTCATGTATGCATGTGTGCATGTGTTCATGTGTGCATGTGTGCATGTGTTCATGTATGCATGTGTTCATGTGTGCATGTGGGCATGTGTTCATGTGTGCATATGTGCATGTGTGCATGTGTTCATGTGTGCATGTGTGCATGTGTGCTCATGTGCTCATGTGTGCATGTGTTCATGTGTTCATGTGTGCATGTGTGCATGTGTTCATTTGTGCATGTGTGCATGTGTTCATGTGTGCATGTGTGCGAACATCCTGTAAAGATGGTAAAGTGTGCTTCCTGTCTCACTCTCACAGGTGCTGAGGTATTGTTGGATGGGTGCAGCAGGGAACCTGAGGTCACTGCCACAAACAGTGACCATGATGATACATGTGTAGTGGCACAGGTATTTTTGACAGGGTCTTTCGGTGGTCCACCAATCGACAGTAAACAGATTTTCACCCCGTCTATGTGCACATACGTACTGCCATTACATCCCTCAGCACCAATGGCCTTAGGTGAGGAACAGCATATGGTGGGCATTGACCAGGAAAGTGTAGTATCTATGGGGCATGCAACCCCACACAGCAGCCATGCCCAGACACCCAGAATGGTACCACATAGGCATATGTCCAGGGGTTCTCGTAGGAGCATCACTGGTCGTAATGCCCCTGGCAGGCGTGCCTGCACAGGTTTCACAACCTCAGGTATGTTCCCGGCTGTGATGCAAGCACAGGCATGTATGGAACGGTACACCAGGCTGGGACTAAGGGTGCAGAGGACTCATAACACTGCAATCAATAACATTATCCGTGACCTTGCCGGTGCCATCCGCAATTACACCAATGTCATTGATGGACGTTGGGGGGAGACACTAGATGTCCTCCGCAATGTTATGTCCATGTGCCAGGACAGTGCAGGATGGCTTGGCCATCGAGTGGACGTATGCCAGCAACATCATCAGCTGGCAGTTGTCGAGGATGACACACAAGTGCCAGCCGCTCCCATAGTGCCAGTACCAGCCCAAGCAATGTTGTGGTTGGGCTGCCGGTAGACAGTCCCAGATGACCACGTGCACGTGGCTCTCGCCAGTCCCAGCAGGGACTTGGGTCCAGTCAACATCCCTCTGCCTCTGACGATAGTACACAGTCTGGCTTAGTACCCAATATTGTCCTTGTCACCCCTGCCAGGCACAGATACTATGTCCGTGGCCAGAGACAGTGATCTGTACAGCCTGGCAGTTACAGTCTGTGGCTGTCCCACAAACTCCCATATTTGGCAGCCACAAGGGGGTACTGTGTGCATGCAGACACACACACACATACTACCAACATGTAGGGCTAACACATACACACACACATCATATCAACACTGACCCATACTGTACTGTTGTCCCTCACACACACACACACACACACACACACACACACACACACACACACACACACACACACACACACACACACACACATACATGTTGATTGGATGGGTCATTGCCGGGCTCTGGAAAAACAATCACACACCCAGTGCATATGATGAAACTGTGCCACATCCTGTCATCCATGACATTGATGCAGGAACAGGATAACATGGCACTGATGCACAGGATGACCTGCTAGCACTGTAGCAATGTTAGCATGTTGTGAACAGTAAAGTGTAATGATATCTTTGTAGGTGTATCTGAGCAGGCATGATGCATCACAGCACTGATTATCAATTTAGTATTGTTTACACCAGTGTTAATTCCAAAGATGGATTGTCCACACATGTGCCAGTTGGCTGATGTGTGTGGTACTGGCAGCATGTGTCGGTGAGTGGATGTTACGTGTGTGATGTGTGCAGTGAAGACTTCAAGGTGTACATTTGTGAACATGGTGGAGGTGCACTGTTTGCATATATGTGCATGGTGGGCACATGGGAAGGTTGACATGCCCTGTATTACACAGTGTTAATACTTCATATTTCCTATTGGTGTCCAATATGCATGTCACTACACATATGTCACAACTTGGGTACACATGTGTGCATGACATGGTATGACACTATGCTATGGGTGATACTGTTGATATCGGTCATTGGTTAGCATTCTGGTAGTGTACATAACCTCAACAACCTGATTTTAACCAATTGTTAGATGATGTCTTGACAAGTGACACACAGCTGTAGGATACACAGTAGCATTAGAGTCTTTCCGGTATTATGCTATACCAGTTACCAGTGGTAATGACCACCACACAATCCCGTGACCACTCCTGTTTGGCATGTGTCCATCCTAGGTACAAGAAGACACACTAGGGATATGTACGTCCACATCTGGTGATGCATACAGTGGCCTACAAAGCATTCCCCGGATTAGACACTTATCCTCCACAAGGGTATCATACAGACGGATACCTGTTGACAAACCCATGTTGTGAAGCCATGAGCCAACAATAGCATAGTCATCCACATTTACTACACACAGTATCCTGATAGTACCACATTGGTCGTAGCACACAACATGTAGCAGGGGTACCGATGTGTACAAACAGCCACATGTGATTTCATCTGTACTTTGATATCCACATTCCCAAAGCTATGCTGATGTCCCTCAGTGTATCACATAAGAAATAAGGGGTCTGTATGCATATCCACATAGTTGTTGTATACCTACAATGATTGGCCATTATTGACAGACTGTGTTGTGTTTGAACATGTCTGTCATATGCCACAGACATACACCCACACTCACACTATTCTATAACAACTGTCATGTGTGTATGTGACACAGATGACCTAGGGCACAGCTCACTATAGTGGCTGGACTTGTCACATACATACATATGTGAGCTACGGTACAAGAAGCAGCAGCAACAACTGTCAATAGTAACAGATGTAGTCGTGTTGACAGCAGGCTTCACACCTATGAAGTGAATGAGGTCACATGTGCATATATGTCTTGGCCACACAGTTACCAATGTAGGTCACATGTACATATGTGTATTTGCCACACAGATACTTCCAGTGTGCAATGCACATACTGTTGTTTTACTGATATGTCAGACAGTAGTAAAAGCAAAACACACAACACATTGCTCAACAGTGTCACACACACACACTCAGCAACTGCAGGATTCAGACCCCTACCTACCTATGTCATGATACTAGACAGATATGCATTACCATGACGTGCCATATGCTTTACTGGGATTTTTCATTTCCACTGCTGTATTTGTGGGATACTGACATAATCAAACCGGCAAAAGGGGAATTCACCTCTTTAAATGAGTTTTCACAGTCTCCAAAAAGGCCACTCCTCTCATAGGATTAGACACACACACATTCACAGGCTTCAATCCCCTACCTAACTATGTTATGACACTAGTGAGATACACATTAACACGACGCACCATATGCTTTACTGGGAGTATTCGTTTCCAAAGCTGTATTTGTGGGATACTGACATCATCATACTTGGCAAAGAGGAATTCTCCTCTTCTAATGTGTTTTCACAGTCTCCAAAAAGGCCAGTCCTCTCAAAAGGAATCGCACACACACTCAGCAATTGCAGGATTCAAACCCCTATCTAACTATGTTATGACACTAGTGAGATACGCATTAACTCAACATGCTATATGCTTTACTGGGAGCATTAATTTCCAAAGCTGTATTTGTGGGATACTGATATCATCACACTTGGCAAAGAGGAATTCACCTCTTCTAATGTGTTTTCACAGTCTCCAAAAAGGCCACTCCTCTCAAAGGGAATCACACACACACACACACTCAGCAATTGCAGGATTCAAGCCCCTAACCTATCTATGTTGTGACACTGGTAAGATACGCATTAACACAACATGCTATATGCTTTACTGGGAATATTCTTTTCCAAGGCTGTACTTGTGGGATATTGACATCATCACACTTGGCAAAGAGGAATTCACCTCTTCTAATGTGTTTTCACAGTCTCCAAAAAGGCCACTCCTTTTAAAGGGAATCTCCCACACACACTCAGCAATTGCAGGATTCAAATCCCTACCTAACTATGTTATGACACTGGTGAGATATGCATTAACACAACATGTTATATACGTTACTGGGAGTATTCTTTTCCAAAGCTGTATTTGCAGGATACTGACATCATCACACTTGGCAAAGAGGAATTCACCTCTTCTAATGTGTTTTCACAGTCCCAAAAAAGGCCACTCCTCTCAAAGGGAATCACACACTCAGCAATTGCAGGATTCAAACCCCTACTTATGTTATAACACTAGTGAAATATGCATTAACACGACACGCTATATGCTTTACTGGGAGTATCCTTTTTCAAAGCAGTATTTGTGGGATACTGACATCAGCACACTTGGCAAAGAGGTGTTCACCTCTTTTAATGTGCTGTGAAAGTCCACAAAAAGCCCACTCCTCCTAAAGGGGATCACACACACACCCCAATACACAGCAATTGCAGGATTAAAACCCCTACCTAGCTATGTTATGATACTAGAGAGATACGCATTAACATGATGCGCTATATGCTTTACTGTGCATTTTTTATTCTCCTGCTATATTTGTAGGATGCTGACATCATCAGACTGGACATGGTAATGTGTGTGCACTTAGTCTTATGCAATCCCAGGAATGAACCTTGTGGGTCAGCAGGTGTGAACAGATTGAACAGGAATCCACAATTCATAGCTTGTGTGATCTATCTGTGGACAAATTGCCATTCCTTCATATGACAATACATATTTATGCACAGATTGTTGGTTTTGTGGATACAACATGTGTCTGATGTTGATAAAGGGCTATTCAAAGTCTATGTGGGACATGTGTTGCTCCTTTCAGTGATGTATGTCCTGAGTGGCTGCCTTGAAAACAATCTAGCAGGTTTGTGGAACATGATCTGCTCATTAACATGCCACAGATGTTTGGTTTGTGTGTTTGGGGGATTACAATAGCTCTGTTCCTGACTGCAATCATGATGGACTCCATGGCCTAGCAGTTCAGACTTCATAGGCTTATAGGACTATAGTTCCCATGGTCTGCTGTACACCAACACTTGTGGGGTGTGCCACATGTTGCTGTAACACATTCAACAGTGTAAGATCCTGTAGAAAGTGTGAGGCTCAACAGACTGTTCAGGTGCAGGGTCTGTTTGTTCTGTTGTTCACTTATGACACATATGGGAAAACAATGTTACCCATGTGATGGGATTCATTTGGCTTTGGGAGGAGCAGTTTACACATTCTACATGTGATATCTCCTGGTATGATGATAGGGCCTTTTGTCACTGGGAGGTGGGTATGTATGTATGGGCCTGTCTGACAGGATGTCAGCATTGTCAGTCAGGTACAGTTGACCCTGACTCAGGACATATATGACTGTACATTACTATTTCTGACATAGCTGAAGGAGGTGTAATGGTTCTGTCTGTACTCCTTCACAGATAATCTTTCCAAAGCAACGACAGACATGAACACTAAACCCCTGTTATACTCTTTTACACACTTAACACACTACTGATCCTTTGTGATCAGTCAACAGTGTATGTCATCATTATATCCTGGCATGTCCAAAGGTCAGTTTTGTGTGTAGTCTCCAGGCCAGCTGGTGCATATTGGAATTTTAACGCATTGTTACAACTGCCTTATGTACACAGAGAACCCTGTCCTCCTAACAACAAACTGAGATATATGTGAGAGATGCAAATGTATAGACAGACAGGAGGCTGAGCTCTCCCAAGCCGTGACTGGCACAGACTATCAGGTGGTGAAGGTAACCACACATACCACAAATCTAGTCTCATATGGACCTATGACGACAGCAAACCAAATACATTACCACACAAACACATACTCAGAGCCTCTAAACATACTCTGCCTAAGCAGCAGAGACATACAAAGAAGACACCCAAACAACTGCTAACCCACAACTATACACACATATTACATAGTTCACAAAGTCAGTGTTTTACACTGTCATTGCCCTTAGGCCTTCACAACACACCTAATACACTTGTAATAGGTGACTGTAATTGTCGGTCACACTGACATCCCACTCACAAGGCTGAACAAGGAGAAGGTAACTTTGTGCTGTCTGTCTGGTGCCAGGATCTGCCACATGACACATGCACTCTTGTCAGTCCACTGCAAGTACAAATATGGCTCCATCATTGACCATGCTGGTGTGTAAACCCTCAGACGTTCCTCCCTGGTCTACATGACAAGAGACATAGAGGAGCTCTCTGATCATGCAGCCCAGGCCAGTATGACCCTGACCTTGTGTAGCATCTTACCCTCACCAAGTAGTATGTCACAGTATACAGACAAACTGATCACTTTTAACAGTTGGCTATCATACTGGTGTCATCCAAAGGGGATCCAGTGTCTGTCAGCCTGGGATTACATGCTCGACATGCCGCTTACATTCGCTATGGACGCCATGCACCTGTCACCCCTAGGCTTTCACAGACTGGCTAAGGCTCTTGCCACATCCATAGTGGCTGTTTGAAGCGAGGCACAGAAGACAAAGCCACCTCCATAGACAGTACAGGGTAAAGGAAACGGAGAGTAATGCTGCTCAACAACAGATGTTTAACCCTCAGAATGCATGCACTCAGGAGTCACATCAGTATGGAGACTGTCAATATATGTGCAGTAACAGACACCTGGTTCAGGCTCCCAAAAGCACACCAGCACTACCAGGGTTTACTTAATACCATGCTTTTCGGACACAAGACTCAGACTGGCCAACAACAATAGGGGGGATATCCATATACATCATACATACACACACCTCCGGGTTGGTAGCACTGTACAAAGCACCAGAGAACATGCATGTGCAACTGACAGTGGGCCAAAATGCATTTCAGTTTGTAGACTGCTAACCACACTCCCAAACTCGAGAACAACACTTGGTATTCCTGGAAACAATGGGGAATGTGAAGGTCTCTCCAAACACCATTATATTGTGTGACTTCAAATACACAAACATTGACTGGGAATACTACTCAAGCACCGACACACTCGCACAACAGTTGCTAGGATTTATAGAGTCAAATGCTATGGCAGAACTGGTCACCACAACCACAGGGAGTTAAAACATGTGGGACCTGATCATCACCAACATGGGAACTCTATGTTCCACACCAGAGGTATACCCCTCATTGTTAAGGTCAGAACATACATTCATCTCACTGGACATACATATCCCATACACACACACACACACACACACACACACACACACACACACACACACACACACACACACACACACACACATCCTAGGTGATCTCAGTGAAGTACTTCTCATAAGCAAACGTCACACTTATATAAACCGAGGTAGTATCCGACAAAGACCCTGGGACAGTGTTAATTACGGCTCAGACCACTTAATCCTTTACAAACACATTCTATGGACAACTACTGGAATTCATGGATTGGGCTATCCCAGATAACTACAAGACTCACTCCTCCAAAGGCAGGGGACATGTCTGGTGGACCACGGCCATTAATGAGCTATACAAGGACAGGAGAAGGCTACTACATGATAGAGCACAATCCCATTCAGGAAGGCATCTGTGATCAGTACTATGGAATAGCTACGATCACTTGTTGATTCATCTAAGGGCCACTTATAACGGACACTTGCAAAAGACACTATGGACAATCACAAGTCCTTCTTTAGTTATGCCAGGGACCTGGGTGGGAACTCACAGATATGCTGTGAGTTACTGCATAATCACGAAACATACAGTGAACCCACTGACATTGCAAACATCCTGGCAAACAGGTTCAGTGGAAATGTTTCCACACCATCCCCCCTGCAGTGCACATGTCCATCCCAACAGGGTGTAGCCTCCCTAACATCACAGATTGACAGGTGAGTGCTGCCCTCTCAATAGCAGACAACACAGCATCAATGGGACCAGACGGTGTCCCGGCCTGCGGCTTACACAAGATTCATGACGAAATTCACACTCACATTATGTCACTGTTCAATATCAGAGTTACTATAGGATATGTACCCAAAAAATGGTGTACAGCAACAGTGTTCATGCTCCACAGTGGTGGTGCCACAAGGGACCCTGGACAATATCTCACTATATGCCTAACTATCCTGGTCTGCTAAGCTATGGAGCATAGCATCATGGAACACATACACATAGACATTGTGAACCTACAGACACTGGATCCTACACAATTTGGCTTTGTTGTGGGCAGATCTTGCCTCTTGCACCTGTTTGATGTCTTTAAACAGTTAACAGTTCCATAGACGTACAGAGGGTTGTCCACACAGCCTACCTGGAGCTCGCACATCAGTTCAACACAATACCCCACTTGGCCATTATACATAAGCTCACCGGCTTCAATATCTACACATATGTCACAAGATGGATTGCTAATTGGATCATGGATAGCACCCACACGGTCAGTATTGCAGGTGCCATGTATGACTATACACCGGTTACACGTGGCATCCCAGAGGGCTCAGTCCTGGGACCTCTCTTTTTCCGTATATATTTCTCAGATGTACTGGCTAACACGGGAGGAATAAGGCTGAAGCATCCTCAAGAAGGGTCTCACAGAGATGGATAACTGGTGCCAGAGCCATGGCCTACAGATACCTTCCATTAGATGCATAGTCATCACCTTTGGTAGTAACAACGTGCCCACACATTACCACATAGATGATGATACATCACGTACAGTGTGTGTGATTTGTGATTTGGGGACATGAATAGTTAGTACTCTCACCTTTGACATTCACATTGCCAGTGTTGTTGGACACACCTTCTATATAGCCCACCTTATCCCATAGGGTTTTACATCTAGATCAGGTGGGGTCATTGTGCCCCTATACTCATCAGGCCCATACTTGGATACAATGGCCCATTTCAGATGTACCTTAACCAACACCTGCAGCAACTGTAATGTCCACAAATGTACCGAACCAAGTGGATCTAGGGACTCACACAGATGGCATGCGCAGTTTGACTATGGTGACCCCAGCTCTCCTCAGTTGCTTACTGCCTACTTGGATGCGATCTGTGCCTGTTGTTTGAAGCCATGTCCATCACAGCATTGATGGACAGGCTCCACCTCAGGATATCAAAGTCCCTTACAGCTACACGCTCCAGGGACGGGAACATCAGCACTGATGTTAATAGGAAATGCTGTAGGGGCAGATTCCCATCCCAGAGGCTCCACTCACTCGGGAATGAAATCACAGTCCCACATACGCAGAGACACACACTGACCACCTACAGGTGACATCTTGACAGGTGGATAGGTGATCGTATGTTTAGCCCTGGGATTTGTTCTGGGTCCCTGCTAAACAGAGGCAGAATAAAATGGACATATGTGGGATATCTTGTGTGACCTACTATTCACAGGCACAGCCTACTAATCTAGCAGGGTTGCAAAAGCCAAACACACTGTGGCTAGGCTTATACATGCCATAGGGCAGATAGCCTAGTGTCAACCTCTGAACCTATGATAATGTTCGGGATGCACATTGTTCAGTGATGGTACTGATTGCAAGTTTCGTTTCTTCTTTGCTTTCTCACTTTCTATGAACAACCTAAGTATCTGCATAACATATTTGATTATGACAGGGTTTCACTATGTTATATATGTGTCTGTTGTCATATAACTGTGTGCACATGGCAGATTGGTGAATAGTGCAAGGTTCCTGGGTTGACACATGCAACTGATGGATATGTGTGGCCCACTGCTGTACTCAGTCATGCCCTAAGTGTGTGAGAATGCCCAGTTCAGACTTTCAGTGTTTTGTTGCCTGATATTTGTCTCATATATTCAAGTGTGTGAGCATGCCCAGTGTGACCTTGCAGTATGTTGCTGTCTGAGGTCCACGACATTTGTTGATGTGTGTGAACATTACCAATATTAACATTTATACTATATGTGTGTTGAATATCAGGTTCTATTCTTACTGCAGGCCTCGCCTTTGTGTCTTAACTCGACAGGGATTATGCTATGCCTGCAAGATTTCCATGAGATACTTTGAATAGACTTATCAACATTTTTTCATACAAGCTGTCCATTGACATACTGTCATGGTTTAGTGGTTCGGTACTATAACTATAGTGCATGGTAGCCTGGGTTCTATGACTGTCACTGCTTCCTACTTTCATACATGGCAGAACAGACTGCTTCAAGAAAAGTGAAGCAAATATGAACATGTTTACCTGTTTTTGCTGAACTATGCCCAAATTTGACCAGACTTGCACAACATTGATCAAGGATGACCAACATTGCTGAACAGTGCCCAATATTGCTCAACATTGCCTGTAGTTGTGCTACTTAGTGTGTGCTATTTTGTTTACATATACTAAATAGTGGTGAGAGCTGTTTAGCACTGCTTTATATTGCTTAACACATAGCAATCATGCCTCGGGTGGTGCTGCAGGGCTGCCTATGTCAGATGCACTTTTTACACTCCCTATACATCTTTGTTAACAGGTAGTATCAAGTTAGGCATCCCTTTTACTATATATGCAAGTCAGAGAGAGGTATAATTTCCAGGGTTCCTACTGAGCCAGTGTAAATGCTATGCGTTGCTTCTTTGCCAAGGCCAAAGCATACTGGGCATGCCTCCTTCTGCCTACTGGAGCAGGCTCAGGTTGTTCCTCCTCTGAGTCACGCTCTGCCTGTGATGGCCTTGGCAATGGTGGGGGGGCTGTTGTGCCCAGGCCTATGCTGCTCCTGCTGCAGCTGTTTTCACAGGATCATATTATGTAGCATAGCACATACCATGACTATTTGGGTACATGTAGTTGGTGAGTACTGCAAAGCTCCACCAGATGTGTCCAGGCACCGGAACCGTGACTTGAGCAGCCCAAACACACACTCGATTACATTTCGTGTTTGTGAGTGTGCCTCATTATGGCGTTCCTGTTCAGGTGTGTGTGCATTTCTGATGGTTGTCATCAGCCACGGCTCAAGTGCATATCCAGCATCTCCCACTAGGTGACCATGAGGGATGTCCTCATTGGCAAATGTCTGCTACAGCTGCGTCAGATGCCAGATATGGGAGTCATGGTAGCTTCCAGGGCAGCCAGCACATACATTCATTATTATGTCTTGGGCATCACACATGACCTGGCAGTTGATGGAGGGGTAACCCTTGCGGTTATAGTAGACCCTACCCCGCTCACCAGCTGGTGCTTTGATGCGAATGTGCGTGCAGTCTATTGCACCCACTACCTCAGGGTATTCTGCTATTTGTTGGAAGAGACGCAAATTGCTGGCCAATACCTCATGGGAATTGGGGAAATATACATGATCACCGACATGTGCTGACATGGCATTCAGGAACTGGTACAGTACCCTGGATGCTGATGCCTGTGAAATCCCCATCATATCGCCAGTTGGTCTCTGGAAGGTATCTGTTGCTAGTATTCTTAGGCCAACACATACCTTGGTTTCCACTGGGATGGGTTCCCCTCTGTTGGATCTGTGTGTGAGGCATGACCTGCACAGCTCAACAATTTGATGCATGAGGTCTCTGTCCACTCTATAGCGCTCCACTATCTCCAGCTTATGTAGCCCCTGGTAGGTTACCCTAGGCCTGTACACTCTTTTCCGTCTCCTCACTGTGGGTTGCTCTGCAGCATTCGCATTGTCACCACCCTCAGCATGTTGCATATGTTGCCTTTTAACAGCAATGGCAGCCCCTAACATTTCTTTGTCTCAGTAAAGCTTTTTCAGTTTTCACTTCTATTAGCTTACTGCAGTGTTACAGTGTCTCTGAGAAAACCATACTGGAAAGTTGTTTGCTGAGTTTTAAGTGCTGGGCTGGGCTAGTGTACTGCCTGTGTAATTGCCTGATTCTGATTGTTTTCACCTGCTAGCTCTGCTAGTACTCCCTGGTTAACTTCCTACTATTTGTTGTGCTTCCTTTTCCCTTTCTGTTTCCTCAGGGAGGCAGCGCCACGCACACAAGCCAAAAAACACGTGCACACCAGCTCACACGCACGCACACATGCTTACATGAGTGCACACATGCTTATTCTTGCTAACACATGCACACACAGGCACAAACGCACTTACACAGGTTTCAACAACCTTACACTTGCTTACTCCAGCTGACATGCGTGCACACAGGTGCACACGCGTGCATACAGGCTTACTTGGTTTTACAGGTGCCCATACACATTGCAGGCATTTCTACAAGAAACTTTGGTGTTGTTCACGGCATACACATTCAATTTCTTGCCTTTAGCTAGTGTACCTATTGACACACCTCTTCCAGTGATTAGTATCTGACAGCAGACACATGCCACTCTACTCCACTGAGCTTCACTTCTCTCACACATACCGCCCCTTATGATGTCACCTATCTTCTACTCTGTTACACCCCTTATCCTACTCCTACACTACACTGACTGCTTTTTTGCTATGTAAACTTGTGATTCACTATCCTTAACCTCATTTGCATAGGATTGCCTACTAATACTTGGTTACATCTCTTAGACTGAGCTTCCCCCCTTAGCAACCTCTACTCGGTAGCCATGTTGTCTTGGGACTGCCATTCCCTTGCATTGTATATTAGGGATTACTGTAAAATCCACCTGTATGCATTTAAATTATTGCTTTTCTGGTTTTTAAAGCACACAGCATTTCCGCGGCGCTGCGCTACGCTTAAACATAGGCGATCGTGAAAAAAAATTTAAAAATATTTTATTTTAATTTTGCATCAGTGGACATTGCCAATGGCCATATTTTTGGCTATTGGCATGATTCCTCGACTGGATGCATCCTTTTTTTCGAGCTGTCAGAAATCCGTTTTGCTATTTGCAGAACCGCACTCAGTTGTCAATGGAGTACATTTCTGCAAATAACACTACTCTTACTCGGACAGGTTAGGGTTTCCTGGATCGCAATTTTACCTCATATGCATGCCTTTCAGCAGCAAATGAGGTAATTTGCATATCCCAGCCCTGTCCATGTAAGAGGAGTTTTAGGAGCTCTCTTACACACCCCTGCCGGTTGTTCCTGGATCGCTCAGAAGACATGTTGACTGCATGGAGTCTTACTCTACTCTTAGACTCTGTGCAAGCCTTCATGAATCCGGCCCTTCTTTTTTTCTACACATGTGCCCAAACCACCATAATCTGTTCTCTTTGATCTTTCCTGCAATTGGAGCTACTTTGGCTTCTGCTCGGATGTCCTCCTTTTTTCATCTGTACCACAGTGTGCATTCTTCCACCCTTCTTAGGCACTTCATTTCCATCACCTCTAGCTTTCCCATCTGCTCTGCCTTTACTGCCCAGGTTTCTGTACCATACAATAGTACTGGTTGCACCACTGTTTTGCACACCTGACTTTTCATCTTCTTTGGCATTCTTCTGCATACATTAAATGTGACACTTTTATGCCAGTTGGCTGTAGCCCTTCTAATTTTAGCTTTGACTTCTTCATTCAGGCTTCCCTTCTCATCAACCACCCCTTCCAGATACTTGAAAGAAACCATTCCACTATCTTCCCTTCTACTACAGTTCTCAGTTCCTTCTTTTTTTCCCCAATTTGCTAACATTACCACTGCCTTATCTGTACTTAGTTTCACCTGATGTACCTTCAGTTTTGCATTCCATTCCCCTATCCTTTGCTGACATTTTTGCTTAGAATCTGCCAGTAACAACAGATCGTCTGCATACAGCAAATTTGTTGATCTGTCCCTTCTGATCTGTTTGCTCATGTAGTTGCTAATGTAGTTCATCACCAGTATAAACAGCAGTAGGCTCAGAGCTGAACCCTGGTGCACATCCACTCCCAATGGGAACCCCTCTGTGAGACTGAACACTGTTTGTACTTTAGTCAATGGGTCCTTGAACATAGCCTGCACTAATTCTACCAATGTTTCTGGTACTTAGAACTACCACAGTACTGCCCAAATCAGCTGTCTTGGAACCTTGTCATATGTTTTCTCTAAGTCTTGGAATGCCTAGTTGGACACTTTCCACATGTCTAGCTTCTTATCACTTGTCTCACTGCAAACATCAGGTCTGTTGTGCTGCAGACCAGTTGGCATAATGGTTAACGTCTTCACTTCTGATGCACAAAGTATAATGCCTGATCCTTAACTCCAGCCAATGCCTGTTTGGAGTTTGCATGTTCTTCTTGTGTCTCTGTGGGGTTCTTCCCACCTCTGAAAAAACATGCTTAGTGATTCCAACTCAAGCTTACCAACAAATGGAGCTGTGGGCAGCAGCACCAACACTACATAGTGCCCTATAGGGGGAAGTGCTGTATAGACCAACCACTTTGTGCATCTACTGTGGTGCACAGCATCCTCAAGATAGGAGAACATGGATCACAGACTGCATGCAGTGGTAGGGATAGCCACTCGACACTTTTAAATAGGGCTCTAGGTGATTTGGTCATGTTGACCCAATCAGGTAACAGGTACATATGCTAAATGAAACCTTGCAAATAAAACATCATTCAAAATCATATAATGCTGGATACCACATTTCACACAGTCTGTTTTAAGCTTTAAATCTCAATCTTACAACTGATAGTGAAGGTACCGAAGATACACAAGCAATGATTTCTAAGTATTAATGTTAAAGTAATATTGAGTTCAGAGTTTTGCTTCCAGGAAACAAGGAAATAATAGGAGGGATTATTTCTTTGCAGAAAAAAGGAAATAGCACATACATCTCAGTATTAAATGTATAGACTATGAGTATAAATAGTGCTTTTTGTAACAACCCTCTGTTATTCCAAGTAGTCTGATTTTATTTAAATGATGAAAGTGACAGAATGAAATGGAATGGTAAACATCTGAGCCACCTGTCTTCCATTTCAGATTATGGCTTGTGTATCATATGTAGAAACCAGTCCTTCCAAATATCCTTCCTTCAGTCATGTAACCTACCTCTATAGCATTTCTCAGAATGTTTCTTTCCTAGAGTTATGTTAAAAACATGAGACAGCATCATAATTGTGATCCACTAGGGCAGTAAGATTAAAAAAAAAAACAGAAAATTAGGCCACCCTATAGGTAAGATTATAATGGAGACATTATATTAACAACACACACCACTGTATTGCCTTAAAGTCTCTACAATGGCTGGAACTCCCACAACTACTACATCTCCACCAATTTCACATGCAGCACTCAATGCTCTTTAAACCCTCCTGCTGTCCATCTTTGTCTCTTCTAGTCTCTATCTATACCCCTTCTTGATCTCTCCACACCTCTAATCATCAATTGCTCAATATCTACCACCATAATAAGTCAGTAGGTAAGCAACTCTATAATCACTCTGTGGCCCAAGCTTGGAATAAACTTCCCCTGGACATACGCTCTATCTCCCACACTCCACTATTTAAAAAAGAACTTAAGACACATTTACTCAACTCCAGAACCTGTCCCTGCTATAACCCTATATAGCTCTCCCCTCCCCCCACACTCACATCACTCTCAGTTGATCCTACTCACACTCTTGTCTCTCCCTCACTTGTACAGTAACAAAGAATTGTCCTGAGAAGAAGAACAAAAGAAAAAAAAAATCATTTTTTTCTTTCAGTTATAATCATGTTGTTGTGTTTTTCGGCTTTTCCCGGTTAGGGGTCGCCACAGCAGAACTCCGGTCCTCTAATGATTGACAGTAGATTTTTACGTGCCGAGTTGCCGTCCCTGATGCACAACCTTCAACGAAGGTACTCCCATTCACCCATGTCTCCACACAGAAGATGCTCTAGCTGAGAATCGAACAGGACAACATCTTACTGTGAGGCGACAACGCTACCGCAGCACCACCACCGCAGTAAGAATTATAATCTTCATGTGTAGTTGTTTATTTCTTATTATTGTTTGCTATTATTGTTTGTAGTACTTGTTTTCCTACTGTAATTATATATTGTAATTTCTGGAGCTTTTCTCCTCGGGTCTCCAGTGAAAATGGGACAAAATCCCAGTTGGACTAACCCGGTTAACAAATGTCAATAAATAAATAAATACGTAAATAAAATGATCAGTGAGCTATTTACAAATGATGCACTGTTCAAGAATCTAATTTCAGAAGCAAGTTTCATTTCCAGGGAAATGATTAAACAAACTGAATGGGAGGATAAAAAAATGTAGTAACACACCATTCTGAAGCCATATCATCAGGAAAGTGGATCATCTACAGCATAACTAAATGTTCAAATGCAGAGATGCATCACTGTTGTACAAAGGATATTGAAATGAATCCACAGAGAAAATTCCACTCCTTCCAGAGCACGTATCAGTGTCTGCAGCTTCTATTTTCCATTATTCTGGCTAAAGCTGTATTATAGATAAGCAGAGCATTGCACATAACAACAGTTAATGTTTAGCAGTAGGCATAAAGACATTTAAATTCTCTTAGCCAAGTTGAATTAATATTGATTTGAACAAGATGCTAATTAGACATTAAGCACTAGTCAATTAACTACCAGTACAAAAATAATGCAATGTCAATTTAATTAGTGTGCTGCAGTAAATAAGGCTACATTAACCACCTTTGCATGTCTCAGCAAATTGTATGCAGTGGTAACAACAGAACCAAAACAGAAAGTACATCTGTGTGTGAGTATTTATTAGAATTTTTTCACAGTCTTTAGCTTCATAAATGTTCCCAAATCAAAACCTGCACCTGAGATATGAATAAACAATTATTTTACAACTTATAACCTGAAGTCACATTTTGCATCATCAGTAAATTAGATATTGGCTTGATTCATCTAAGGCAGCTAACAGACTGCAAATGGAATATTGCCTCAAGGTTAAGATAAGTGAAATGCATTTAAAGTTTCTGTAAAATATACCAGTAGCATTTCCTTATGTGTTCTTTCCAAAGGCGGACAATTAGGGCAGTATTCATAGTCCTACCCTTCACTGGTATATAGTGATATTCCGTGAATAGCAGAGCTACCATGATATGTAAATAAAGTCAGTGTATGTCATTCATGCTGGCTAAGGAAACACGGAGGAGTTTTGATAAACACGACTCCTTACGACAAAAGCATAACTTACTTATGGCATAAGTGTTAGGGGGGAGTTAGTGCAAGGATAAAGCACCTTAGACATCGCCATATGACACTGATTCATAGAGATAAATGTAAAAAGACCTCATTTGCATGCAAAACACTTAAAGGAACCTGCAATTATGTGGGTAATATACAACAGCACCATGGAAAAGTGGATTTCTGCAGACTTAAAAGATTGGAGATTCTTATAAAGCAGCTCAAAATAAGGTAGAAAAATAATTTAATTTGATGATATTCAGTGCTTATGGATACACGGACAAACTACTGAGGGAATATTTGGGAGAAATTATTTAATTGGTGTTATTCAGTGCTTATGCAAACTATTAAAAGGGGTCATTGTGAGAAATTATTTACTTGTTATTATTCATTGCTTGTGCAAACATGTTTAAACTGGTAAAGGGATTGCTATGGAAATGGTGTCATTTAAAGTTAAAGTACTAAAGGGGTCCCTGGGGAAATCGGGTCATTTATTGCTTGTGCATACATGGCTAACTACTGAAGGGATCAATGGTGTCACTTAAGTGCTTCTGCATATACGGTTAAACTACTGAAAGGATCACTGAGTGCAAGTTTGTGGCTTGCAAAGCAGATACCAGAGATACAACAGCACTTTTAACCTCAGATGTGCATATGACACAAGTATTTGACTCTTCATTACCATATGATACTTTACACAATTTGGCATTTATATCTCATTGCACTTAATTTTCTTACACTAACTTGCAGGCATTGTGTGCTACCATCAATGGTCTATAATAATCGTACACTAGCTATGCTCACTAGCAAACATCATGGAAACCCCTACCATATTCACCTAATGACTGTTACTACCACTCTTAAACTCTGACAAATTGTTCCTGTTAAAAGCCCTTCTCTGTCTGTCTGTCTCTTGCTCACACACACACACACACACACACACACACACACACACACACACACACACACACACACACACTAGCTTGTTTAACCATATAATTAGTCACTTAATTCAAGCATAGGCAATTTTTCAAATGTTTATCACAGGCTGCCTAATGTGAGAAAAATTGTAAACAGAAGTTAACATAATTCATTTTTACCACAGAAAATAGGCAAACATGTCAAAAGATACAGCAACAGGCCTACACTCATCAAACTGTGATATCACTGGAGTTGGGAAATGCTGGGAATGATCAGCTTTCACGTGTGAGAAAATCTTGTTTTCTTCTGAAACTGCTGAAAATAAAACAATAATATGATTGCTAAGATGACATACCAAAATGTTTAATTTCTTCTTCTTTTTTTCTGCTTTGATGACATGTATTTATGTATGTATACACTGACTTAACTACAGCTGGATAATGATATATGTGCTAGTTTAATTGTGAGTTAAAATACATTGCAGGTAACATTTATCTTCACCTATGAAATTTGGATTACAACTACTCTACTGGTACTCAAAGTGTGTAAAAGTAGTGATTATCACTGTTAAATTGTTAAATGCGACAATGGTTCATATTATCATTTATAACTAGAATAATGAAACTAGGGTGAACAATCTTCAAGTGATGTCTCATTAGAATGAATGGCATGAATTACACAGGAGTAAAAGCAACACCATTACTGAAAAAACAGGAGCAAAATTAATGCGTTACAATATGTATTATGAGTAATAGAAGCAGGGAAAAGAGTAACGCACCATATGATGAGTAGAGTGAGGTGCTATACAATGACAAGCTTGGGTAAGTTATTTCAGGGAAGTCACTATTTCAGCCAACATCCCTTAATATTAAAGATAAGACAGAAACTTAGCTACTGACTGGCAAGGGCAGAAATATGGTGAAATGTGGATTCAGGATGGATAGAAAAAGACAAGTAAAACCAAATATGGTGCTTGGGTGACGACATCTGTTCAGAATGTAATAAAAGCACTGTGAAAGACACTGATAATTAGGGAAAAAAGAACCATATATGATGTTTCCCTTCATCTTTATAAAGAAACTCAGAGAAAGAACGGTTCTGCCACCAATCCTGCTAAAAACTAGAAACTTGAAAACTTTTAATAAAAATAAAACAATGATAAAAATAATAATTTGTGTGTTTTTTGACCAACACGACTTCATTTTTGAAATTCGAAATTACCTCCTCTAATATGGAGATAGAATTTTTGGATGTTAATTTGATGTTAGATGATACAGGATGTATCAATACCAGAATGTATAGAAAATCTGTATGGCATGATCATCTGTTACACAATACCAGTATGCATCCTAGACATGTCCTTGATAATATAGTGATCAACCAATTAACTCGAAACATTGTACGTGGGACAAAGACTATATGGAAGAGCAAACTAAACTCATTAATGACTTTACCAAGAGGGGACATACAATCAACGGAATACAAACGAATGAAGCAACTACTTTGGAATGATGATCTCAGATTACAAGACCTTATTTTTCGGACCAAGGAAGAATAATTAAGGCCAAACAAAAAGAGTCAAAGTCTAACTTGAGATGCCAGCTTACATATAGTACTGACAATTTTGCTATTCGTAACATCATTAAGAAATTTTGGCCAGTGTTAACATCTGACAATAAAATTAGAGAAATTGTTTGAGATCAGCCCAGTTTTACTTTTAAAACTAGGAAAAATCTAAAAAGACTGCTATGTTATAAAACAGAAACTGAAGCCATCTCTGAAAATAGGAGCTTTCAAATGAGTAGGAGAGTTGGTATGTTCAGATGTGGAAGTTGCAAGGCATGTTCTTACATTAACAACTCGAATATCTTTACACATCCCTTAACTAAGAAAAACTATAAATTTGAAGGATTTGCAAATTGTCGGAGTAAGAATATCATATATGTGGCAACCTGCAGTCACTGCAATGCATACTACATAGGAAAAACAAACCAAATGTTTAAAGAACGGATTCTAAAACATTTATCCAACATAAGAAATAAAATTACTAGTAATGCACTTTATATGCATATTAATGCAAATGGTAGCCATTCTTTTAAGTTTATGACACTAACTAGGCTCCATGAAACATTAAGAGGTGGTGATTTAGTAAATCAAACAGAAATTGAAGAAATGAAGTGGATAATGAACTTGAGTTCAGATCAGCCACCAGGTCTGAATGCATTTGTTCCTTTAAAACCTGCACTAAAAGGAAAACCTCTTCAGCACTCTAAATAACTTAATTGAAAGTGTGTATACATTGCTATGGCTACTAAGTATCTTTGAATGAGTACAGAGAATGATTTGAAAAAGGTTTTATACTGGAAGCGCTTATCCAGTTTATGAGCCAGTGTGTTTTATTTTATCATTGTTTTATTTTTATTAAAAGTTTTCCAAGTTTCAAGTTTTTAGCAGGACTGGTGGCAGAACCGTTCTTTCTCTGAATTTTGTACTTTGATGTGTTCTGCCTTTGGTGACGCTACCTACTTTTTCTTTTTTGCTTTATAAAGAAACCACTGGATTCCTCATTAACAGCTATTTTAAAGAGGTCACCAGATGCAGTTCATAATTACCACAATGGCAGGCTTAGTAGACAGAAGATGAGCAAAACTGAGGAGTACCATAGTCATGTGAGACACCGGTGTGCCAGGAATAACATGGAAAGTGTCATGTATTCCATTACTAGTGAAAGAGACAGAGAAGCTAAATAGAAATTATTTTTAGCCAAGGCATATAGTCTGCAGTCAGGAAGAGCAGTGTCATTCCTTTAGCCTAAATTAAATGAAAGGGGGTAGCAGAAGTTGAGGAGATGGAGGCAATAGTGTAAAGTAATTGGTGCAGTGAGTTGTTTAACATCTTTAAAGAAATAGTGTGTATGCTACACAACAACCGATACAGGAAATTGTAAATAGCAAGCTCGGGTGAATAATATACTACTGAAAGCTATTAGGAACAGATACTAGTGAAGGAGCTATGGAAATGTATTTATGAAGCCACATGGAAGGGAACTACACCATGTGTCAGAAGAATATGGAGCTAAAAAGAAAAAGAAGGCACGGGAAGAAAATGCAGTCTTCTTTGCTAAAGAAATGATGGATATATATTCTGTTAATGGGGAAAGAAATGTTTGCAGAATGATGATAAATGTCTGGTCAGGTTAGAAAATTATGTATCAGGTGTGTTCCAAAGGATGAAATAAAACTTATCCAGCTGTCTATGATAGTCCAATAAAAGAAAGATTGTAAACGGTGTTACAGTTTGTTAAGATGCATTTTCAAGTACAGCGAAAGACGGGAATTACAAATTGACTGAGCTCACTGTCAGCATGGAATGTTGTAACAAATATGGAGGCAGTAAATGAACAGATGGAAGACAGTTTGAAATAAAAGAAGTAGTACACAAACTCTGGAGCCTTCAAGGATATAAGGAAACCCCATAAAAGTTACTTTCCTAAATAATGAAAAAGGTAGCAATAATGCTTAGTGAACCACTTGCAGAAATTTACCATCAATCACTTTAGTAGCAGAAATCATACTATAAGATGACAAGCTGGCAACAGTATTACCTCTACATAAAATGGGCATCCAAAGCAGACAGGTACCGTTATTTGTCCTTTCAGTATAGGGAATGCATTTTAAAATATTCTGTGCAGTAAGTTGGTATAAATCGTAAATTGTGATTATCTGAATGATAGTATACAGCATGTTTTCACAGAGAAGAAATTTTACCAGCAAAGTTTGATTCAGTACTTTAAACTGGTCTCCCCTGAACTGGACAACAGTCACCATATGGGCATGGGACTGGATCATTAGTGAGCTGGCTAGTGGAATCCTTTGAGGGTGGCATACAATTATTTCCACAAGACTTTGCTTCTTTTCCTCATGTTATTTGCAGGAAAATTAAATAATTCTAATTTGTATATTTTTGGGTTGGAAATCAAACAAGGGTTAGTTAACAAGCTTTAAATGTATGTTGATTATTGATTATTGAAATATTGGCATTCTAGTCCTGTATTAAGGGATGTGGGGTGCATGCTTCCTGGAGATGTGAACTTACTGCATTGTGGATATATAGGTGACAGAATGGATTTAATTAAAAAAGAAAATACAAGGCTT